>NC_091845.1:84041504-84344534 GCF_037783145.1 Equus przewalskii | reverse complement strand
TGTAAAAGACACTTTTTTACTCTTCGTTTCAAGAGCTGACCCATCTAGATGTGCCTCTGTGTGTTTGTGGTAATGATTATAAAACAAAAGATTGTTTAATTTCTATTTAAGCAAGAAGCCAGGGACACTGACCTTCCTTTTAAGAGTACCCATGCTCCTTGCAAAAACCAAGCATTTTGTAGGATGCTTAGTGGTGAGGGTGGCTCCAGAATGTCTACACAGGAGGAGCCCAGGGTGCTGATACGTTTGCACATCGAGGAGGTGGCTGGAAGCTGCATTTGCATGGACCTTTCAGAATACTGAGCAGACCTCAGCTGTGTACGTCAGAGAGCGAGAGGGGACTAAAGCCCCGTGACCACAATCCCGTCCCCAGCCCTCACTGCTCAGCTGAATCCTGCATTTCGTCACGATCTGCCATCTTTTCCCATGCCTGCCAAGGAAAATCTTGTTTGCTTTTAGTGTTTTACTCTCGAATCAACTTTTCAATTGCGTTTCAACATGTTTATTTCAACATACAATTTAAGTAGTAATATGACTTCCCCTTGACTCCTCTCCTTTGAACCACCCTCCGTCTCCATGCCCCCTAGTCACAGCCTAGAATCAGGCCCCACCATCTCTCTCCTAGACTACTGTTAAACCTCCCACCGCCTCCCACGCATCCTGTCGCCTGGAGGGCCTCTCTGAAGGTATGTATGAGCCAGCTGTTCCTCTTCTTTGGCAGTTCTCTGCAGCATCCAATCTGACTTCCTTAGCATGACATCTCTGGGCTTTTATGAGGTGACCCCTACCTACCATTCTTAGAAGAATGAAGCAGTTCTGTCTGTGATTTCGGAGGTGAACAGTGTGATGATGAAGCCTCCGTGAGGGGCCTCCGCGATCAGGGCTCGCCCAACACTCTTCAGTGTTTGCAGCTGCCACACACGATTCTGCTTCTGGGGAGCAATCCCTACCCAGGAAATATGACCATCACTTGATTCTGCCCCAAATTGAACCCTCTCAGGCTCTCCCAGGACAGTCCTACAAGGGAGCGTGGCTTCAGATCACGGCGGGTCACATAGGGCATTCTCTCCTCAGAGAAACACCTTTACCTGGCAGCAGGCAAAGAGTTTTGAATACTTTTTAGCATTCTGAAAACTTTGAAGAGCTAAAATAGAAATAGCAAGCTAATGAGCAGCACTGTTCTGAAGCTCTTCACTCGGGGACACGCCTATTGAACGAGAAGGTGGAGAATTCCGCAGGGGCCCAATCGAACCCGGGACCACAGGGTGCTGGTTTGTCCCATCAGATTACTGCGTCCTGTGCTGTGTACTGGACACTGAGGCCTCTGGGACATACTTTCTCTTTGGGCCTTGAGATCCATGTTGATTGCTTTTTAAGGATGAGTGGAGGTGACAGCAGGCAGCTCCTAACACTGGGGAGAGGCCCACCTTGGCCTCAGAACCAGTCAAGCTGGAAGGGACCAGCCCTTGGCAAAATGCTCAAGGCGAATAAGTATGTTTGGAAAACTCCAGGTGAAACAAGGTTTAACCTTAACTGTTTCTTTACTGCAGGCTCTCTCAGAGCCTTTAAGAAGCCAGTGAGGGAATCTGGCATGCCTTTCCCAAATTAACTTTGCCTTGGAACCCTGCTGTCCTGGAGCATAGACAAGCGTGGCCTTGATGCTGGAATGCAGGTACCCCAGGGGCACACGAAGACCCCCCAAGGACACAGATGGGTTCACAGGAATCAACTCCCAGACCTAAACTCCAATGTATCTTTCATAAAGCGGATCACCGGAGAACAAGACTGCCTTCCCAGTCCTGGGTCATCTTCCTTTTTAAGAGAGAGGCTGTCCTCTCACACACCCCAAATCTGACCATGGGGACTTGCACTGGGCTCCAGGGACCTGGATTGCCTGCTCCTCTCATGGTAAATTGTGAAATCCTAGATGCCCCATCCTATTTAGATTTGTGCGAAGCCCAGAGCTTTGCAGTAATGTGCTGTTTGGGGCACGCTGAGACGTCTGAGGAGCTGATGGGGCACAGGGTTGTGACACGTGTTCTTTACCTGTAACCGGAATGTTTCCTGAGACCACCAGATTTTTTGAGACACATCAAAGAAAACTCATGGGTAAAAATTTTATATCATTTCTTTCAGATTTGATGCTCTTTATTCAATAAGCTAGCTAAAATTTATTTTATCAAGTCACATTATGAAATATTTATGCCAATTGTGATCAATCCTCACCTGACATCATGTTATCCAATGTTTTATATTTTCTACTATTAAAAAAAAAGAATTTTCAGGGGCCCGGCCCAGTGGCATAGTGGTTAAGTTCACGTGCTCTGCTTTGGTGGCCCTGGGTTTGCTGGTTCGGATCCTGGGTACGGACCTAGCACCGCTCATCAAGCTACACTGTGGTGGGGTCCCACATAAAGTAGAGGAAGACTGGCACAGATTTTAGCTCAGAACAATCTTCCTCAAGCAAAAAGAAGATTGGCAACAGATGTTAGTTTAGAGCCAATCTTCCTCACCAAAAAATTAAAAAACTTCAAACTTATGGTGAAAAACTTTAGATGCTAACTAAAAAATGTGTGAAAGTTCCCTGATTCTTCAACAGTCTCTTGGAAATAGGTGAGGAACAATGTTCAGAGCCCTGTCTCCTGCGGCACTAGCTCTCTGGGCACCATCTTTGGGAAACCCTGAGTCAGACGGCCTCTGGGAAGAGCCATCCAGAGGCCCAGCGTGTGGCAGCTGCTCAGTAACCAGTCGCTCTCTCCTCCTGGCCTCCCTCCACAGCCATTGCGAGCAGTGCACCATGCTCTGTGCTCCCCAAAAGTCTGCTCTGGCTCTCAGGAAACGGCACAACGAATTGGCTCACACTCAGAGACGCCTGGTATAATGCAGGGCTCCTGCTCGCAGGTGCCGCGGCACATGCGCTGTAACAGGCGCCGAAGCACCAAGCATGGAAGAGGCGCAGCTGCGTGGGGTCCCCCCCCTGGCTCTCTGACATGGGCCACTGAGAGGGGCTGCCTGTCCGCACAGCTTCCTTGGCCGGTGACTCCTCACTGGGGCAGGGGGGCGCCTCTTGAGCCCCCGGCATGAAGCCCCTCGGAAGAGCAGCCTCAGGCCGGTTCTGGCCCCTGTGCCCTGGGAGGCTGAGGCTGTGGGTGGCTCCTGGTCCCAGGAACACACTCCCTCTGGAAAGATCCCTCTGGGGCCTCCTCCCAGGAACACTTCTGCGTCCTCCCCTGGTACCACCCACGCTCAGCCAGCTTGTGGTGTTTGGGGCTGTCTTACTTTCTCGGGAGTTAGAGAACAATCTGGAAGGGCCACTTTTGTGAGTTTCTCCAACCTCGCAGATGAATTCAGCAAACCATTGAGCAGAGGACAAGAACTTCTGACCCACCTCCCTCCTTTTAGGAAAGCCCAGAAAGCCAGTCCCGCACAAGGTGACGACATTCTCGCTGTCCACCCTCCCAACATCGTTACCGGCCTGACACAATTTGTGTTCAGTTCTTGGTAGAGGCTGCTGCTTCCATAGAGAAGCCCTCACCCAGGGAGACTCTCTCAAGTAAAATTTCAAGTCACCATCCCTAGAAAAGCCAGGATTTATTTTCTTAAAATACCCGGTTCCTGATTTGAGAGGCCTTTGTGGGCTGTCATAACTCCCACAGGCTTTGCTCCCTTCACCCTTCCCTAATGCATCAGTTAAGACTGTTGAGAAACAAAAACGGAAAATCCCATTCAAATTGGCTCGGATAATAACAATAATAATAATTAATATATTCATTCATGTATCTGAAATCTAGCAGTAATTGGTGTGTCAGGTCGGGTTTGACCCAGCAGCTCAAACAGTACCACTAAAGTTCTCACTCCTGCTTTGTCACAACACAGGGGCCATCCTCAGGCTCCACATGACACAGGCCTGCAGCCCACCTGGTCCTACATCCTGCCCTCCATGGCCACTGCGACTGTAGGCCTTACATACTCACATTCCACTGTCCTATAAAAAAATGTCTTCTCAACTAGGAAAGGAAAAGTGTTCTTTCCTAGAAGCCCTAGCAAGCACCTTGTTTCTTATTGTCTCAGATTGGGTTATGTGCCCATGAACCAATCACTGGATTAAGTCAGCCAGGACCAATGCCTATTGTGGGGATAGAGTAAACCCCACCCAAACCATGGGTAGACCCAGTTCCTTCTCCACCTTGAGACCACGGTCTTGCTAACAGGACAAGGCTGGTCATGAGTATTATTCTTACTGATCTTCTGAACTCTTGACCTTTGCCTTGCCATGACCTTCAAGGTGGAGCCCCTCCTTTGGGCCTCCTGACAGACACCCTGGCTTCTAAATTTCTGTTTCTTCCGGATCCCAGACTACTGCCTCCATTGTCTGCCCCACTGGACTGGAGCTTGGTTTTGAGGTGAACATCTTCTCTCTTCTTCCTTCTAAAGGGCTTTTCCTTTGTAGCACAGCTCAGAGCCAGCCCTCTTAGCACAGCGAGAGGGTGTAAGGCGAGTGACGGGTCCACAGCCTCAGTGACTGAGAACTCCGCATCAACATAGACCATCCCAGTCTGCTCCGGACCGTCCCTTCCAGTTAGCTGCCTCGCTTCCAGCTCCAGCCCTTGACGAAGGGCAACACTGATGAGAAACATTATTTCCGCCATTACATTGAAGCTTCTCCAGCAAGTCAGCTGTTTGCGTTTCTCTCTAGACGGCCCATTCCAAGATCAGCTCCTACCCAGGTAGGATGGGAACAAGCCCCCGACCGTGTGGCACGGATCTGCCTGCTGTCACGTTCTCTCGGAGGCTCCTGTGGACTCCCTTCCTTCCTTGCAGGCATCTGGATTCATGAACCTCTGCTTGTGCCCCTGGGGACCACTGCCCCTCCCTGTGTGGTGCCTCCTAGCCTGGACACCACTTCACCCAGACCTCACACCTTGGCCACATCAGAGCTCAGGCTGACATGTCCACACGTCCTCTGACGCGTGGTAATGGCCCAGCCAACGCTGGGAGCAGCTCGCTGTGTTTGTGCTGCTTCTGTGAACCACAGGACTGATCTCTCACGCATGGTGCAGCCCTCACCACTGGAAGGTCTCGATTAACATCCATGAGTCCTTTTCTACCTGAGCCCCTTGTCTACCCCTTGACGGAGAAACGCACACAGCCTCCCCAGGCCCAGCGGTACCCCAGGATGCTGGCAGCAGGAATTCCCTGACCTGTTCTCCTGTCTGTTCTAATCCCACACGGCTCCTCCCACGTGAGCCTCCAGTCCCAGGCAGCACTTCCTGCCGTCCATCCAGGCCTCTTCACTGGTTCTTCCTTCTGGAAGCCACAACGTTTCATTAACCTTCCCCTCTCCCATATTGCCGTCCCAAAGCTGCAAGGTAGCCGCTGAGGAAGAAGATCTCACCCTCCGCTCTACCTTCCTGTGCAAGGGGTGGTCTTTCCTCTTCTCGTTCATATTGAAACACCCAGCTTTACATGTTTCACTGCAGCCGGATGCCCCGGGACGCCCCAGCGGTCTGCAGAGTGGAGGGCCGGCTCTGCTCCCCACATCCCCCTACTTTGCACAAAAGATGTTCTAGATCTGAGAGGGGCCTAAAACTTAACTTCCTTTTCTTTTCCTTGAGTCCTTCAGTATCCTTTTTACACAGCTGTGCTACTAGGGGTACGCATCCACGTAGGGCTTTTCCAAAGGGGATATGTGGATAAAAACAAATGGAGTGGACACTACCCTTCCTGCAGCTCCAGTCACAGAAGGGGCTCTTGCAATGGAAGTCTGGGCTGGGGAGGAGACAGCACGTGCGCTCGGGGGCTAGGCTAGGAGGAAGGGGGAGTGATATGTTGAAAGGACTGAGGAGTCCCCGTGGGAGGGGAGACAGTGGGCGTGAAGGAGAGGGCTTGTGGGGGACGTTGCTGCTCCCCAGGGTGGTCACAAATGTTTCTGACAGATGTGCCTGATGCCATGACCATGCCCAGGGTCAGAGGCAGCTGACCGACCAGCGACCCCACTCCTGACCCTTCTCCACCCGGTGCTCTCTCGGTGGACTGGAAACACACCTGAGCCTGACGTGACTGCCTGTCTGAGCTTCCCCTGCGTCCCACCTGCCTTCTCCAGTAAGGGCAGGATGTTTCCATCCTGAAGAATCAAGGCTGAAAGTTACACTAGCCTTGAAAAGAGTAAAAAAAAACCCTACCAGCTCGAACAATGTTCAGCCATCTCCCAACCTGTTCTCAGTCCACATTTACCCAGCTCTCCACATTTACAGGGTGGGGAGCTGAGAGCAGTCAGGAATTAGCAGTCGGAACAGAGAACAAGACTAGGGAGGTGGGTCCTGTTTTCAATTCTTCTTAAGATCTTGATTCAGAACCTGGTGAGTAAGTCCCAACCCCCTTCCCGCAGGTGGGGGCCTGCTGCTCGGCTGCATGGCTGGACCCCGAGCTTGGCATCCGCCCCTCCTGGTCTAGCCGGTCCACGCCAACAGCTGTCTCCTCGTGGACGTTCTGTTTCTCCTTTCCTCTCCTGAGCACCGGCAGACACAACAAACAAATCAGAGCCTAAACAAGTGAGGATGCCAAAGCCTACTTGAGCATTCACAGATCGGTGCAATTAGAAGCATCTTTGTACTTTCGACTGACTGCTTCATTATTAATGTGAAATTAAAACCTGTTCTGAGCTCTCGCAATTGGGTAAGTGTTCTGTAATTGTATTTACTGATATTGCCCTGATATTGAACACTTGGGAGCAGATATAATAAAGCACATTGCAAGTCTTAGATGTGATTACAGGCACACCTCAGAGATATTGTGGGTTCAGTTTCAGACCACCCCTATAAAGCAAACATCGCAAGAAAGGGAGTCACATAAATCTTTTGGTTTCCCAGTGCATATAAAAGTTATGTTTACACTATATTGTAGTCTATTAAGTGTGTAAAAGCATTATGTCTAAAAAACAATGTATGTAACTTAATTAAAAAATACTTTATTGCTAAAAAAAGCTAACCATCAACTGAGCCTTCGGTGACTCATAATCTTTTTGCTGGTGGAGGATCTGGTAAAAAGTGGCGATATCTGTGAAGCACAACGAGGTGAAGTGCGATAAAACGAGGAATGCCTGTGCTTTCAAGTCAGACAAGCGTGGATTTGAATGTGGCTTTGCCACTTGCTGGAGCCACTTAGAGTCTCTGAGCCTCAGTACTCACATCAGTAAGACAAGAATAACCTTACCCACCACCCGGGGTTGCTGGGAAGGTTAAATGAAATAAGATTTAAGACAACTCTTGAAAATGCAGCCATCCCCCCTTCTCTGCAGTTTCACTTTCCGCAGTTTTACTCACCCACAGTCGACCATGGCCCCAAAATATTAAATGGAAAATTCCAGAAATAAACAATTCATAAGTTTAAAATTGCACACCGTTCTGAGCTCTGAGTCGCAGGATGAAATCTTGTGCCATCCCACTTTGTCCCTCCAGGGACAGGAATTGTCCCTTTGTCCAGTGGATCCATGCTATATCCGCCACCTGCCCGGCTGTCACTTAGGAGCCATCTCAGTTATCAGGTCGACTGTGGAGGTATCGAGGTGCTCGTGTTTAAGTAACTCTTATTTTACCTAATAATGGCCCTGACGCATAAGAGTGGTGATGCTGGCAATTCAGATACACCAGAGAGAAGCCATAAAGTGCTTCCTTTAAGTGAAAGGGGCAAAGTTCTCAACTTAATAAGGAAAGAAAAAAATCCTATGTTGAGGTTGCTAAGATCTATGGTAACTTTTATTACAGTGTATGTTATGATCGTTCTATTTTATCATTAGTTGTTATTGTTAATCTCTCTCTGTGCCTAATTTACAAATTAAACCTTATCATAGGTGTGTATGTATAGGAGAAAACATAGTATATATGGGGTTCAGCACTATCTGCAGTTTCAGGCATCCACTGGGGCTCTGGGAATGTGTCCCCCATGGATAAGGGGTGGCTATTATTATTATGCTACATTAAAGTTGCAGCATAATGTAATCAGAAGATCCAGATAAACCAAGTGACTCAAAAACTTTTTCCTTCTTTTTTTTCCCTGCTCTTTTTGCTGAGGAAGACTGGCCCTGAGCTAACATCCGTGCCTATCTTTCTCTACTTTATATGTGGGATGCCTACCACAGCATGGCTTGACACGTGGTGCCACGTCTGCACCCGGGATCCGAACTGGCGAACCCTGGGCCACCGAAGCAGAACTTGTGAACCTAACCACTGCACCACCAGGCCAGCCCCTTTTTCTTCCTTTTTTATAGTCAACAGTATTCACTGAGCACCCACACTGTACCAGACACCATTCTAGAGGCAGGAGATAGAGCAAGGAACAAGATAGACAAGGCCCAGCTCCCCTGGAGGTTGCCTGCAAGGCGCAGGCAGACCACAATAGACAAGGAAACGATTAATAAGTAGATAATCTCAGATATTCCCATGTGGGGAAGAAAATTAAACAAGGAGATAAGTAGACAGTGACTGGTGGGGGTGATTAGGGACGGCCTCTCTGAAAAGATCCTAACCGAGGTGACACCTGGCTGAAGGAGGAGCCACAGGAACACATGGGGAGAAAGGCAGAGGAAGCATCGAGCTTGGAGGCCCGAAGGGGGATCAAGCCTGGCCCATCAGGAGAAGAGAATGACGACAGCTGTGCCTGCAGTGTCACAGGGACAGGGAGAGAGGTGTGACGTGAAGGTGGAGGGCTGGCAGGAGCTCCGAGCTCCCGTCTCAGCTCTGCCACCAGCAAGCTGTTCTGCTTTGATAAAGTCTTACGTTCTCGGAGCCTCGGTTCTGCCATCTGGAAAATGGAGAGAGAGGCTGATATTGCTGAGGTCCTTGCAACCCTGTGAGTTGCACAGCATATAGATTGACTGTGGTATTACTCTTTCTCTGAGAACACTGGAGTCAAATGTGACTCTTGCAGATTGCCTGGCTTTGTTTGTTTGTTCGTATAACGATCTTTAGGAAAGCGTTCCCTGTAAAAACAACCAGGCCCCAAGATTTGGAACCCTTTCCTCCCTTACCTCAGAGCATCTTTTGAATTAGTTGTGGCCGAAAGATGAGCTGACTACAGATTCCTTTCGGTTCCTGGCGGCAAACCACTGGCAGCTCACAGACGGCCCTAGGAACCTAGTTGTAAATTTTTATTTTAATTGTTCTGTACTTTGTCTTCTTAACACTTTCTCAAACAACTCAGGAACATGTATGAAGTCACACAACTGGGTTTAGGAAAACTTTAAGACATTTTCTATTTTGTTCAGTAACATTAATTCACATGGAAAGTCATCCCGAGTAGTCAGAATGAGTGTCAAAATGCTCTTTGTAAGTTTTCCTCGTCTGCGATATTAAAACCACGTCAACTGTCTTCTACTGCCAGTCTCTTCTCTAAGGGTTTAACGTGCAGCTGGTCCACCACCAGGGTACATGTACATTTAGGACGTGACAAACCATCCACCCTTGTTACCAGGGACATTGCTCATTTGAAGAAGAGACTGTGACAGCTGAGGGAAATGCTAAGCCATCCAGACAAGAAGGTTGGTACTCCCTCCTAATGGGATGGCGCTAGTATAACAGATTTATACTGAAACTATCCCGCTCAAATGAGTGACCAAACAGCCTGCTTTTAAAGCCATCTATTTTTCAAACCCTGGTAACTTCTTCGGTATACTATTCCAGGACCTAAACGAGAATAACAAAAACTGTCCAAGTCATTCCTAATCTGAACCCCTTGCACTGCTTGCAGGCGGTTCCCTCCGGCTCTGCCTGCGTGGTGAAGAGGAAGCTGGCGATCCATAACAAGCAGCACGCACAGTGTCTACTGACCTAGGTTCTTTACAGATTCCACGTTTAATCCGCACAGCCACCCCAGGAGGTTATAAACTGTATAAACCCACTTTACAAGTGGAGAAATGGAGGCGCATTGGCTCGGCTGAGGAGAGCCGGGATGTGAACCCTGGCCCCCTGACTCCAGGGCCCATGCTTCCCACCACTTCACCATTTTGCCTCTCTCATAATTAAAATCTCTTCCTGGGCTGCTGTTCAGAAACCTACCTCTTTTTTGTCTGTTTGTCTAAGTGATTCATGAAGAGAAACTAGAAACATTTTTCTTTTTTCTCTTGTTATTTAATAAATAAACGTAATCATTTTCTTCTTCCTGAAAATGGAAGCCCAAGATCAGTGCTTTATCTCAAAACTTTCAGAAAGGGCCTTTGATTTATTCCTGCTTCGTCGTCAACAGAGGAGAAGGCTTGCTAACCCAAGCTAAGCCAATGAGTCTCCCACTCGCCATCTAACTGTTTCGGAAAGCGCGATCGAGCGCTGGAGTTACAGCGGGAATTCTGCCCATCCACGGCAGGAGCACGGGAAGCCACAGGACTGACTGCAGGGTCAAGGCACTGGGGAACCCAGCAGATACGTTATTCGGGTTTACGTGGAAGCTTTAGAGGCGCGCTGGCTTTTCTGCCTCAATAAAAGAAATGCTCTGGACAGAAAGGTGGTAGCGCAGTATCTGTCATCTATCTATCTACATACCTATTATCATCTATCTACCTACATATATACACTACACTACACACACACACGCACACAATTCATTTTTATTGTCCTTATTGTAAACCACTGCAATAATTTTCTGTTTACCCTCTCGAGTCTCCATCCTAAATAGGAAAGAAAAGCCCCCTTTCCCAATTGTCTTCTTCCTCAGCAAATTTCCAAACCAAACACATAAAATAGAGAATGTACATAATTTAAATATATAAAATATTATGCCCAATATCTATCTATCTATATCTGTTTATAATAGACATGTATCTCAGATCACAAACTTAGTGGTACAAAATATAGAACTTTATTTAGTCTTCTTTTTTTTTTTGAGGAAGATTAGCCCTGAGCTAACTACTGCCAGTCCTCCTTTTTTTTGCTGAGGAAGACTGGCCCTGAGCTCACGTCTGTGCCCTTCTTCCTCTACTTTATATGTGGGACGCCTACCACAGCATGGCGTGCCAAGTGGTGCCACGTCTGCACCCGGGATCCAAACCGGCGAACCCCGGGCTGCTGAGAGGCGGATATTTAGTCTTCTAATAACCAAACTTAGTGTGTCTTATATGAAAAGCATCTCAGTCAAGGAGGTTTCCCCCTCCCTTCCCTCTAAGTTGCTGGGGAGAACTGTGTGCCCAGACGTTGGGCTGGAGGGGGCATCTGGTGTGGGTCAGTATCTGTCCAATGATGGATAACCATCCAATGAATGCATCTGTCCGGTCTCCCGTTGTCCATGCAGAGAGGCTGCCAGGCTCCCAGGGTTCGGCTCTCTTGAGGCCATCCCGGGGTTCCCATGCTGCCTAGGGCACAGGCAGCTGTGTGGGTCCTGAATCCAGTGCTCCAGCACATGTGTGGGGATTGCAGAGGACCCTGGTTCTGGTTGCCCCTCCAGCCTTTGAGTAGGTTGGAGGGGGAAGGGAATAGATACTCACCACGCTCAGATCCTGTGATCTCATCTAGTATTTTTTTTCACCCTTCTCCTCACCTTCTGCCCGGGGCCTCAGCCTGGGGGAGGGAGCAGAGCTTGGAAAAGCCCCCGTCAAGTCATGCCAGAGTTCAGGAGCCTCACTCCCCTCCAGCTCTCTTCTTTTCCCTCTTCCCATAACTGTGGCTTGTGGGGGAACGAGGAGTTGAAGGGAAGTCTCACTCTTTCTTAACAGGTTTTTTCTGCCTTCCGAGCCCTTGCACTTCTGAAAGCCTAAAAGCCTTCTCTTGGCTGCAACGACCTGAGGCAGAGAGGGCTGCGCCTACCGGCACCGCACTGGAAGGAAGGGTCTCAAAAGACCCTGTCTTCTCCTCCAGGCACGTGGACTCATTTGGGAGTATGAAGGATGTGCCTATTACGTGTGTCCCAGCATGAAAGATCCATATATGTATTTAATACACAAGAATTATATGTACACATATAGGCATGACTCACCCGGGTGGTTTGGGTCCATGGATCATAGCTTTCGGGAAAAAAAATTCCATGGATGAATACTTCTACCTAATTCTTAAATACTTAAGTCATATGCATTTTTGATTTATGTTTCTAATTTAGGGTTTGTAGGATATTGGGAAAAGTGGAGAATCAGAAGATAGATAGATAGATAGATAGATAGATTGGTTTCTCATCACCAATTGCAGAAGCGAGAATGTCAGACTCAAGCACTCCGTGATAATGACCCACTGTAACCCCCATCATGTCATTCAGCTTCATTAACAGTCTCATCTCATCATTAATGAGAATTTTAAAAGTGCTCAAATACATGGCAAATATAAGATCACAGATTTCAAATAATGTCAACTGTGCTTGAGGTTTAAATGTTGGCTTATTCATGAAGAAGAAACTTACTGATCAGACAGTAAAGAGTCACTAGTTCTTGTACCAGATGCCACGACTCAGGATGTTTTTCTTGGTATGAAAATGCCTTCAAGCTGGACTCACACACTTGGAAAAAAGTCAACCATCTAGAATCTTTCTGTGCAAACTGAAGAAAAGCAGCTCGATCTTAGGTTGGATGGTCACGTCTTTAACTTACTGCTACCACTGTAATGCAAGAATTTAATTTTTATTTCTCCCTCAACAGGCAAAGGGAAATAGCCCTCCTGTAGGTAAAGAGATGGAACACGGCAGACTTTGTTACCTGTGTGGAGACAGCTGTTTAGAGAAAAGATGCCCTGTTCTGACCAGCCTGAACCTGGAGAAGACAAGCTCCTCTCCCAGGTTGTTGGACAGGAGCCGGCTTTTGTTCCTGGATGTGTAAACATATTGTCACTGTAAACGCTAAGTGATACAATTCAGGGAAAATGGTTTCTGAGGGGTCACCTGGGAGGGACAATCCGTGGAGTCCTGGGGGAAGTGGCCTGAGGTAGTGAGGGTTTCCAGATTTATCAAGCAAAAATACAGGGTGCCCAGTTACACTTACCTTTCAGATAAATAGGATAAGTCCCAAATATTGCATGGGACAACCTACCGAGGTGGAATCACATGAAGACGAGAAATGGTCACTGGTTAAGTGCTCAGTGGACATAGGGGCTCACCACCCAAGAGTAAACAAGTGGCCACTGGGGCCATCAGCCCCTGGTTATTCCAGCCTCAGAAAGTAGCTGAGAACCAAATTGCACCAACAGTACAACAGGTCCTCAGGGGCCCCTGAAATGCAATTGGCAAACGGAAACAGTGGTACCAACAGGAGCCTACCTCGGAATTAGCCCGAGCAGCTTGGCAGCATCCAAGCAAGACCAAAACGGGGCCCAGAGAGGAACAGGGCTCTGTGTACCCAGACTGCTGTAGCTGCCATGGCAATCTGTGGCTCACGGTGAAGTTATCTTGGGACATAACGTCTGTGCTCACGGAGCTCGTCTGCTTCTGTGATTTTGTTTTCCTTTTTCGGCCTTGTGCTTTCTCCTTAGTTCTCAGTCAAGTTTCCTCTTGAAAATTCTTGCTTTGCCTTGAGTAAGTAACATCTAGATCTTTAGTCTAGATCACTCTCATGAATCCATCCTCTTTTTGGCACCAAAGGGCTCTCTCTTTTTTAAAATCAGGTTTATTAAGGTATATTTTACATATAATACACTTTCCCAGTTTTATGTATATAGTTCTATGCATTTTGATAAATGTGTACAGTTATAAAACCACCACAACATTCAAGATTATAGGACGTTTCCGTCACAACAACAAGTTCCCTTGTCTCCTTTGCAGGCACCCTCCTGCTCCCACACCTGGCCCCCGGCAGCCACTAACCTGCATTCTGTCAGGAGTTTTGCCTTTTCTAAACTTTTATATAAATGAAATCATATGGTATGTAGTCTTTTAAGTCCAGCTTTTTTTACTTAAAATAAAGCTTTTCAGATTCATCTATATTGTGTACATCAGTTGTTCGTTTCTTTTTGTTGCCAAATAGTACTTCATGGTATTGATATAAGACAATTTGTTTAGTGGTTCAAGAATTGATAGACAATGGGTTGTTTCCAGTTTGAGCCTATTGTGCAGAAGGCTCATAAAAACATTCAAGTAGAAGTTTTTGTGTGAACATAAGCTTTATTTTCTCGTTGGTAAATATCTAGAAGTAAGAGTGTTGGGTCATATCGTAATTGAATATTTAACTTATTAAAAACTACCAAACTGCTTTTTAAATTGGCGCTACCATTTTGCATTCCCACCAGCAAGGTCTGAGAGCTCCAGGTACTCCACGTTCTCACTACACTTGGTATCATCAATTTTTGACAACTGTGACGTGCAGTAGAATCTCATTGTGGTTTTAATTTACATTCCCTTAATGATTAATGGTGTTGAGAATCTTGTCATGTGCTTGTGAGTCATTGGAACAGCTTCTTTAATCAGTGTTTATTCGAATCTTTTGCATGTTTTTTTAATCAGGCATTTTGTCCTATTAGTATTTAGTTGTAAATGTTCTTTATATATTCTGGATACAATCCTCTATCACCTATATGTTTTGCAAATATTTTCTCCCTCTCCACAGCTTACCTTTTCACTTTCTTAGTGGGGTGGTTTAGAGAGAAAAAGGTTTTAATTTTGGTGAAGTCCTGTTTCTTTTTCTTATCGTTCATGACTTTTTGTGTTCTATTAAAGAAGTCTTTGCTTGATCCAAGGTCACAAAGACATTCTCCTATGATTTCTTCTAGAAATTTTGTAGTTTTAGCTCTACCATTTAGGTCTATGTTCCATTTCAAATTAATTTTTGTGTATAATGTGAGGTAAAGATTGAGATACCTTTTTTTGCATGTGAGTACCCAAATGTTCTAGCATCGTTTGTTGAAAAGACCATCCTTCCCCACATTGAGTTTCCTTGGCCCCTTCACTGAAAATCAGTTGACTGTATACATGTGCGTCAGCTTCTGGACTCTACTTTGCTTAGTTGATCTGTATGTCTGTCTTTCATACAATACTACACTGTCTTGATTACGGTAGCTTTATAGTAAATCTTAAAATTAGGTGGTGTTAGTCCTCTACTTTCGCTTTCATTTTTTGTTTTTGGGGGTTTTTTGAGGAAGATTAGCCCTGAGCTAACATCTGCCACCAATCCTTCTCTTTTTGCTGAGGAAGACTGGCCCTGAGCTAACATCCGTGCCCATCTTCTTCTACTTTATAGGTGGGGCGCCTTGCCAAGTGGTGCATAGGTCTGCACCTGGGATCTGAACTGGCAAACCCTGGGCCACTGAAGCAGAACGTGCGAACTTAACCACTACGCCACCAGGCCAATTTTTGTTTTTTACATTAAAATCGTTTTGGCTATACTAGGCCCTTTGCATTTCCACCTAAACTTCAGAATCACCTTGTCAGTTTCTATATTTAAAAAAAAAAGCCCACTAGAATTTTTATTGCATTGACTCTATAGATCCATATGGGGAGAATTGATATCATAACAACACTACGACCTCCAAACCATAAACACAGGATATCTCTCCTTTTATTAGGTCTTCTTTAATTCTCCCCATCAGTGTCTTGAGTTTTCAGCATACAGATCTTCCATAGATCTTGTTAGATTTACACCTAAGTGTTTCATGATTTTTTATGCTAATGTAAATGGTATTATTTATTTTAATCTCTAATTATTTATTGATAGCATATACAAATAGAATCTTTTTCATCTTGACATTGTATCATATTGACATTGTCACTTTTCTTCTTTTGGTGAGGAATATTGTCCCTGAGCTAACATCTGTGCCAATCTTCCTCTATTTTGTATGTGGGACACCTCCGCAGCATGGCTTGACAAGCAGTGTGTGGGTTGGTGCCCAGGATCTGAAACTTCAATCCCTGGGCTACCAAAGCAGAATGTGTGAACCCAGCCACTATGCCACTGGGCCAGCCCCTCATTGTCACTTTTAAGTTTGAGTAGCTTTTTTGTAGATTCTTTGACATTTTTTGTGAAGACAATCATGATATGTGTGTATAGAGACTTTTGTTTTTCCTTTCTAGTCTGTATTCATGTCATTTCTTTTTCTTGCCTTATCACACTAGCTTGGACCTCTAGTACAACATTGAATAAAAGTGCTGAGAGTAGACTTCCTTGTCTCGTTACTGGTCTTAGGAGGAAAGCATTCAGTCTTCCAATAAGTATGATGGTAGCAGTGGATATCTAACAGTTGAAGTAAATGTTACATGTGCACTTCACAAGAATGTGTCTTCTGCTGTTGGGTGGAATATTCTAGAAATGTCAGTTAGGTCAAAAGGACAAAGCTGCCTTTTATCAAGTTGAGGACTTTCTCTTCTATTTCTAGTTGTCTAAGTGTTTGTAATATGAATCTATGTTGATTTTTGTCAAATGCTTTTGCTGCGTCTGTTGAAATGATCATGTGCTTTTTCTCTTCTAGTCTTTTGATATGGTTAATTATATTGATTGATTTTCAAATCTTGAGCCAGCCTTGCATGTCTATAATAAAACCCACTTGGTCATGATGTACAGTCATGCATCACGTAACAACGGGGACATGCTCTGAAAAATGCACCAATGGGTGATTTCACTGTTGTGCAAACATCATAGGGTGTACTTACACAAACCTTGATGTTATAGCCCACTACATACCTAGGCTCTACGGCATAGCCTATTGCTCCTAGGCTACAAGCCTGTACAGCAGCTTATTGTACTGAATACTGTAGGCAATTGTAACACAATGGTGAGTATTTGTGTATCTAAACATATGTAAACATAGAAAAGGTACAGCAAAAATGTGGCATAAAAAACTAAAAAATGGTACACCTGTATAGGGTACTTGCCATGAATGGAGCTTGCAGGACTGGACGTTGCTCTGGGCGAGTCAGTGAGTGAGTGGTGTGTGCGTGTGAGGGCCTAGGGCATTGCTGCACTACTGTAGACTTCACAAACACTGTACACTCAGGCTACGCTAAATTTATTTTTTAAAATCTTTCTTTTTTCAATAATAGAGGAACCTTAGCTTACTGCAATTTTTTTACTTTATAAACTTTTTAATTTTTTAAACTTTTTGCTGCAATTTTTTTTACTTTATAAACTTTTTAATTTTTTAAACTTTTTGACTCTTTTTTCATAACAGCTTAAAACACAAACACATTGTATAACTGTATAAAATATTTTCTTTCTTTATATCCTTATTCTATAAGCTTCTTTCTATTTTTAAATTTTTATTTTTTTACTTTTTAAACTTTTTGTTAGAAACTAAGACACAAACACACACATTAGCCTAGACCTACACAGGGTCAGGATCATCTGTATCCCTGTCTTCCACCTCCACATCTCGTCCCACTGGAAAGTCTTCATGGGCAATAACGTGCATGGAGCTGTCATCTCCTATGAGAATGATGCCTTCTTCTGGAACCCCCCCCTGAAGCACCTGCCTGAGTCTCTTCTTAAGGAGATGTCACTCTTTTCAAAAATACATACATGGTGGTTTGCTTGGTTTGTTTCTTTTTTTTTCATCATAGATTTGCTTGTAAGCAGATAATGCACCATGAACATTCCTCTCTGTTAATAAAAACCTTTTGGTGTTGGGGTCTGTGTTCTCAAACTTTTTAAGGAACTCGTTGAGGTCTGCAAAAGGTTCTGGTTTTGAATTTTCACTGTGAATTTTCTTGGGGGTTCTTCTTTTTCTCCTCCTGCAATTTCATTTTCTCTTGCCTCTTCTTCAGCTATGCGTTCCTGTTCCAGTTCCAATGACTCCTCATTAGTCAATTCCTCAAGAACCACCTCTGGGAGCTCCTCAATGGCATCCTCATCTGCACCCAGCTTAAAGTTGTCTGCCATCTCAACCACAGCCTCGTTGATTTTTACAACCTCCTCATCTTTTGCAAATCCTTTGAAGTCCTGGACGAACCTCTGAAGTGTCTTCTACTAGATGCCGTTCATACACTCCTTGATGACATCACCTCAAGCCCAAGCAAGTTTCTTGATTTGGTCCTAGATACTGTATTCCTTCCAGAACTGCATCAGTGTCTTCCTCAGCTTCAACAATAGCCTGGGCAAAGGTCCTCCTCAGGTCATAGGCCTTAAAAGCTGCTGTAACTCCTTGATCCATTGCTTGGATCAAAAAGGTGGTGTTTGGAGGCAGAAACACTGCTTTGATATTGGGATGAAGATCACCAGTAAAAGAAGGATTTCCAGGAGCGTTACCAGCAATAAGCAAAATCTTGAAAAGCATGCTATTCTCCAAACAGTACTCCTCTATTTCACTGGCATAATACTTCAGGAGGGCATCTTAGAAGAGGAGCTGGGTCATCCGTGACTTCTTATTGCTCCTGTGGTACACTGACAGTGTGTGCTTATTGATACGTGTGAAGGCCCTGGGGTTCCCACTGTGCCAGCTCACAAAGGGTTTCAATTTGTAGCCTGCAACGTTGACCACAAGCAAGACCATTATCCTGTCCTTCAAAGCCTTGAAACCTGACATTGATTTGGCCTCCGTATGGATGAAAGTCCTTTCGGAAAGTCCTGTTTCCAGAATAAGGGGGTTTCATCCATATTGAATATTTGCTCTGGCAAATAATTTTCCTCCACAATCAGCTTGTCCAGAGCGTCCCAAATTTCTTTACCAGCCTTCACATCAACTCTCACGGACTTAACGTGCACTTTCACATTGTGTAATGAACAACGATTCTCGAATCTCGTAACCACCCAGCACTAGCAGTGAAGTCAACATTGTAGTCAGGTCCAGACTCTTCTTTCAACATTGCAAACCAAATTTTTGCTTTGGCCATGATCGTCATGTCCTGAGAGGGACAACACTTCTGTGTCTGGTCTTCAATCCAGGTCATTAGAAGTTTCTCCATGTCTGATATAAGCCCTTCTCAAATTTCTGTTAGTCTTCTTGCTTTCGATAAAGTAGATCCTTTAACAGATTCTGTCACTTTGTTCTTGTTTTTCAAGATCGTAGCTGTGGTGGAATGGGACATGCCTGACTGGTAAGCAATAACCATCACTGATTTTCCACCTTCATTGTCCTTAATCACTTTTAATTTCCATTTCCAGATCAATCACTCGACGTGGACTCTGACTGGCAACATTGGCAGTGTATTTTGCATGCTTGGGGCCATGATGAATAAAACAACATGGGTTCAATGAAGTACGAGAGAAAATGGTGCAATCAAGAGATGCAGCAAACACTTAGATGTATGAGGCTGCTGCCAGTGTAACACAGCATACTGTTTTATATTTTATAGTAAACTTTTTTTAATAAGTCAAAAGAGTACACTATAAAATAACACTAAAGATATAGTTTAGTAAATATATAAGCCAGTAACATAGTCATTGATCATCATTATCAAGTATTATCTACTGTACCTATTTGTATGTGCTATGCTTTTATATGACTGGCAGCTCAACAGGTTTGTTTACACCAGCGTGATCACAAACCCATGAGTAATGCGTGCTACATATTATGCTACAAAGTTACGATGGCTACAACGTCACTAGGTGATAGGAGTTTTCCAGTTCCATTATAATCCTATGGAACCACCACTATCCTGTCCATTGTTGACCGAAACGTCATTATACAGCGCATGATTGTAATATCTCTTTATATTGCTGGACTCCATTTGACAGCAAGTCATTGAGGATGTTTGTGTCTAGGAAAATTGGTCTGTAGGAATATCGGTCAGTAGTTTTCTTTTCTTGTAATGTCTTTGTCCAGTTTCGGCATCAGGATAATGCTGGCCTTATAAAATGAGATAGGAAGTGTCCCCTCCTCTTCTATTTTCTGGAATGCATTATGTAGAATTGGCTTTATTTCTTCCTTTAACGTTTGGTAGAATTTACCAGGATAGCCATCTGGGCCTGGAGTATTCTTTGTTGAATGGTTCATAACCGTGAATTCAATTTCTTTGATAGATAAAGGGCTATTCAAAATATTCATTTCATATTGGATGAGTTGTGGTAGTTTGTGCTTTTCAAGGAATTAGTCCATTTCATCTATGCTGTCAAGTGTATGCATGTACAGTTGTTCATAGCATTCCCTTATCATCCTTTTGAGATCTGTGGGGTCTGTAGTGATATCTCCTGTTTCGTTCTTGATATTGTGTGTGGTAGGTAAGGTTTGTTCAGGCTTGAGTTATAGTGCTGTTGGCCGTGAGTTCAATGTTAGCGAATCAGGTGTCTTTAAATAAATGTCTTTAAACAGAGACAAACATAAGACAAGATTATGTATTGATCAGTTGACAAAAATATCATGACCGGAGGCTCACAGGAACCTAACTCTTTATTTCCCCTAGATGTAATGGTTCAGTAATAGCTAATTCAGTATTTGTGGTGACTTTATCAGATGTATTACATTTTGTTTACCCCTTCATTAGCTGATGGACATCTGGTTTGTTTCCACTTTTTGGCATCATGAACCATGCCGACATAAATATTTATATACAGATTTTTGTGCCTTTGTGTTCTTTGTAATTTTCTGTCCACTTGTTCTGTTGATTACTGAGAGAGAATTGTTGAAGATTCCAACTATAATTGTAGATTTGTCTATATCTCATTTCGGTTCTATCAGTTTTACTTCACGTATTTTGAAGTTCTGTGTTAGGTGCTGACACATTTAGGATTGTTATAGCTTCTTGGTGAATTTGTCTTTTCAGTCCTGTGCAATGTCCCTCTGTACTCCTGGTAATACTCCTTGCGGTAACTGGATGCCAGACACTGCAAAGCTTACCTGCTGGATTTTGTTATACTCCTTTGAGTGGTGTTGGATTTTATTCTGGTGCACACGTAAGTTGCTTGGAATCACTTGGACACTTTTGAGGCTTTTCTTCCAGCTCCGTTAGAGTGAGTTCAGAGCAGTCTGTAGTGCAGGGCTAATTTAGCTCCACTGCTAACAGAATAAGCTTCTGGGGATTATACTCAATACCCCTGGCATTACAAGGTCTTTTTACTCCGGCTGGTTGGAACATAAGCTACTCCAGCTCTAGCAATTGTTCTGCTACTCCTTTTCAGTGGCTCTTTCCCTGCCTCTGATACATGTGCAGATGTATACTCAGCCAAACACCTGAGGACATTCCTCTACAGATCTCCAGAGGGGTTTCTCTCTCCTTCCTTTCTCTCTGTATTATACCTCACAAAGTTTAGCTGCCTTGCCTTCCCCCCGTACTGATCTCTGTCTCTTCAGCTCAGTGAGATGGCCAGGCTGTGCTGGGTCCCTCTCCCTGTGCTGCAGCCAGGAAAGAACCTGCAGGTGGGGAGCTGGGCTGTCTCAGGGCTCGCCTCACTGCTTTCCCTTCTAGCATAGATCACAATCCTGCGCTACCTGTTATATGTCTGAAAACTGCTGTTTCATATGTTTTGTTTGGTTTTTCTAATTGTTTAAGGCAGAAGGACAGATCTGGTCCTGGTTCCTCCATCTTGACTGAAAGTGGAAATCCTGAGAACCCTGGGCGCTCTTTTTAAGACAAATCTAATGCTGTTGCTTCTCTATGGAAACTTTTCAATGACTTCCTTGGCAATCAGGTTTTAAAGGAGTGAATAAATGAAGGAGGAAAGGGATGTGTGGGTGTCTCCAAAGATAGAGGAAGATGAAACATGTCCTTCAGAGATCCAGAAATAGGAACAGAGGCTGAACAACTAAAGGTGCTAACTCCTGAGGGAAGGTCGGGGAGAGGTATAAAGGAAGAATGGAGCAGACAGTGGTCCGAGATCCCACCGTCTTGGACAGAGAGGCCCCCAAGCCAGAATGTAGCTAAAACAATGTTCCACTCTGGCCGTCCCATCTGCTCAGCTTCATGCCCCCTCTGCCCATCCTTCAGCCTGTGGGGTCTGGCCAAGGATACGGACCATGCAAATCATTTTTACTATGCTGCTAGGTTCTGGAAGTGGGGTGGGGGGTTCTCTGAAAGAATTAGAGAACTCAACTGGAAACAGATCTCTTTTTGCCTTCAAGATTGAAAACTGACAAGACAGAAATACAGATGATACTTGGTTGAATAGAACCCAACCTACTGGTAAAAAGTTGGACAAGTGGGCAGTGTCTAAACCTGTCTGCTATGGGCTGAATTCTGTCCCCCAAAATTCATGCAATTCTTAATCCCCAATGAGACTATATCTGGAGATGGGGCATTTGGGAGGTAATTAAAGTTAAATGAAGTCATAAGGGTGGGGTCTGAATCCAATGGGATTGGTGGCCTTATAAGAAGAGAAAGAGAGAATTTCTCTCCACATGCACAAACCTAGGAAAGGCCATGTGGGCACACAGCAAGAAGGTGACCGTCTCCAACCCAGAAAGAGAGCTCTCACCAGAACCCACCAGGCTGGCACCCTGATCTCAGACTTCCAGCCTCCAGAACCATGAGAAATTAATTTCGATTTTTAAGTCACCCAGTCTATGGTAGTTTGTTATGGCCACCCCAGCTGACTAAGAAACTATCTGAGAACCAGCAAGGTTCAGGAGCAGATCCTTTAAGACAGGGGTCATCTTCTGCTTCTGGGTGAGTGTTGGGGCTGACAGAGTCATTTAAGCCACAATCAGAGAAGTTCTCTCCAATCTGGTTGCTTTTTGCTAAACCTGTTTACTTGCGAGGAAGCACAATCGTGGGTCTAATCTTTCCGACTTCTACCTCAGGTTCTGGGGGGAGATCCAGGGACCTTGGGTATCTAGAAGGATACTGGCTAGGCAAGAAAGACACTAACGTTTGTTGAGGTTGCTACGTGAGGAGCTGTGCCAGACCTTACGGACCTCCCCTTGTGTAATCTTAACAGCAACCCTCATTTTACAAGGAGGAAGCTGAGGCTCAGAAAGGTCACAGGCATGCCTTCCAGTTGGCCGTGTGCCATCAAATGGAAGAGATTCCCAGGTTTCATGGTGAAAGCTCAAGCCACGTTAGGAGCTGGACCCCTCCAGAAGGTAACCATACAGATGTGTGACATAGACTCGTACATGTCATGGTAAACTATAACCAGAATGATTTTCTTTGGAGAGTTTAATGTATTGTCACAGTATAATTTTCAAAAAGTTAAAAACCTAACCCTTGTACAAATGTAGAATGAACACGTGTCAAAGATTTTCTTCAGATCGTGAATGAGGCAACTAGTAAGATGGTAAAGCTGGTGCAAAAAGCATTGGAGGAACGGGATATTTACAGGCAACAAAAAAATAGAAAAGATTGCTAGATTAGATACAAAACTAGTTATAAAACTATAATCTTTGAAGTTATGTTTTCTACCAGACAAAAAAATCTGTAAGTTAACATGCAATTTCATGAAGTCTGGGACCTTTAAACAAGAGTAATAAAGGAGCTAAATGAAGACACATTTCCCCAGATAATGAAATACTCACTGTGGGTTTGTCCAGCCGCATCCTTAGTATGATATTGAAAAGATGTGTAGACGGGGCTGGCCCTGTGGCCGAGTGGTTAAGTTCACATGCTCCGCTTCCCGGACCAGGGTTTCACCAGTTCGGATCCTGGGCACTGACACAGCACTGCTCATCAAGCCATGCCGAGGTGGCGTCCCACATAGTACAACCAGAAGGACCCGCAACTAAAATATACAACTATATACTGGGGGGATTTGGGGAGAAAAAGCAGAAAAAGAAAACATTGGGAACAGTTAGCTCAGGTGCCAATCTTCAAAAAAAAAAAAGCCATGTGGACTCCCTCGGTCTTAGTTCCAAGTTTTTGTTGATTACTTTTCCTAACAATACACCAGGAAACTGACCATAATAGTGTTGAGGCCTTTGACGGGAGCAGGTCCAGGTTTTATGTGGCCTGTAGCGTATGTAATATTGACATCTCTCTTTTTAAAAAAGAATACAAAAATATTGTACTTTTGCAAATCTTACAAAAACACGTGAACGTGAGAACATGTGGTTTGTACTCCTCGAGGGCCGTGGAAGGGGCCACGCACAATAGGGTCCCTGTGGTTTCAGCTGCATCAGCTTCACGGGAAGTGGCCTCTGCCTTGGACCACAGCATTATTTTAGTACAAGAATAGTAAAGCAGCTGTGGAAAAGATTTTTCTTGTTTTTACTTTAAATCTGAAATATTCTGTAACCAAGTGCGTCGCCAACCTAAACACCTAGGGCTTTTTTGAGCTACCTGATAGCTTGTATCACGTTAGGATCACTCGCTACACTATTCTGACTGTTAACACGGTCAGTTCAGTCGAATGAGTTCTCTGTAGCCTCGCAAATTGTCTTGAAAATCTTGGACCAGGAGACATACGCAGGCATTAAATTTTCGCTTGCCAAGAAGACATTAAGGGCTCGTGTGAATAAATTTATTCCTCTGTGCTTAGTCCACATATGATGGACTTCACGTTTTTAAGGAATGTGTGTTCTTGCCAGACTCTCTTATATCCCTTTTGCTAAAGAGGCTCCTGCCTTCACCAGCTCGGCCTCTTCCCTGTTCCAAAGTTCTTCCACCTTTTGCTGGAGACTTGGAGTGGGAAAGGGAGGGGCAAGAAGAGAGAAGGAGAGGCCAGAGAGCTTGAGGGTGCACATATAAAGGTCCCGAGCGCTCAGGATGTGGCGGGCATCCTTCTAAGAGTCCTGCGTGGATTAACCCACCCGAGGCAGCACCACGCTGTTCTTATATTACAAAAGAGGAAACAAATGACGACAAAATTTTCCCAGGTAAAGCCAAATCCCACATGTTTCTATCCCAGAGCAAAGTCACTTCAAAGAATACACAAAGGTTTTGTTTATTCTTTGTAGTTGCTTTGAAAAACTTTGAGTCTAAACGCAGAGTTTGGATCTACGCTTGTTAGAATTCGTTGGTCTCTCCTACTCTCTAATTCTCTGTGCGTTTGTTTTCAAATGACAAAAATCCAACTCAAACTTTCTCAAGCCAGAGGCATTCTAGTCAGGCTCTTGTAACTAGGAGTGTTCTCCCTTCAGGCATGGCTGGATCCAGCACCTCTAGTGATGTGATCAGAGCTCCGTGTGTGTTTCTCTCTCCATCTCTTGGCTCTGCTTTCCTCTGTGTGATGGCTTTGCTCTACAGGCAGTTTCTCCCACACTGCTGGGGAAATTGGCTCCAGCAGCTCCAGGCTCACACAATCCCCACAACTAGAAATCCTAGAGTAAAATAGACACCTTCTCTCTCTCAGTGTCCATACATCATGTCACAGGGCAGCCCAGTGCCCTGAAGGATTAAGAGCTCTGATTGGTCACATAGGGCCCTAGGCAGGTGGGGAAGGTCAAGGGGAACTTAGTCCTTCCAGAACTACCTGTTGTATGAGAAGCATAGTGCCCCGAAGGCACAGGAGCATGCCACTGCCTGACAGAGGGGCAAGAATACCAAGCAGGTGAAATCAGCAGACGTCCATCCACGACATCCCAAAACGCCCCGCTCACGCTCCCTCTGCTGACGCCGAACTCCCTCTCATTCGTGCTTTCAGAAACTACCACCTCGCACCCCAACAGCCTCGCGTCAGTCTGCCCAGAGCTCTCAGGATTACGTATCTGCTCTGCTCCTTTCTCTTCCACGGCCCCTTCCAATTTAGAAGTACATGTCAGTCACTTACGTTTTAATGTGATTTTTTCACTGATGCACTGTCTGTCAATAATATTTGGATTTAAAGCCTAAGTGAGCAATTAAAGCCTTCACTCTCAGCTTAAATTAATGTTAGAATAGGAAACAGGGAGGGACGCCCTCCTCTGCAGTGAATGAGAGTCCAGCAGGTGTGCATCTTCCCTGTGCGAGCCTTTGTCACACAGAGCCCCTGGTGTCAAGCCATCCACAGGCCACGCGCTAGATCATCCAGGTAGGAAAACAGACTCTGGTTGCAGCGTGCACACAGAGGATTCCTTCCACCCACAGTCAGAGGGCTTCTTTTAGGCCTGAGACACATGGGCAGCCGCTTCTCCTCAAAGGGATTTACTAGGACCCAGAATAATCTCACCTTCTCCGGTTACTAAGACCAGATTGTTGGCCCAAACACGTTTCATCCGATGTCGCCGTATCTGAGCAGCCCTCTTAAATATTCTGGCACAAATCTCTTTTTCTTCATACTTCCCCTCTCAGTTGTAGCAAAAACACTTTCTAATCCCTCACCCTAGTCATTTTTGACCACTTAATGCTTCCTCTTTTATCTGCAAAGTAAATCTCGTGGACGAGGCTGCCTACAGCAATAAAGGAGGGAAGAATTATATTGGCAGGTTGATGGAGCAGCATACCAGATGCCGCAAACAGCGGGAGTAAATGGAACACGACATTTCTGCCCCCGCCCCGGGTGGAGGAGGCTATTGTTAAATCGACTGAGAGCTCACACCTAGAGCGACCGACGGGACATCACCACTGCTGGGCCGACCTTTGGTGTTTAAATACAGTCCGCCCACAGGTGGCCCAAGGTTTTCTCCAAACTGTTTTTGTCAACAAATGAGCTCACCCCTCACCCACTACTTTTCACCTCAAACCGTTGCGAGCTCTACTCCACCCTTCAAGCAGAACAAAAGTGTATTTCCAGGCAAGGGAAATGCATTATATGTTCCTTTGTTTCTTCCACATTCTTCTGGTTGGATTGGCATTGATTCATAGCAAATTCATTCCCCAAGGAAAAGGCTTTGCTAATACAAGAATGTTAAACAATACACAGATCATCAGAGTTTATTTTCTTCGTTTTGTTGGTGACATTGGCCCCTGTGCGCCTATAATCAATAGGAGCTTGCTATTTCCTTGCTGTGGAACACTTGCCATAACACATTGCCTTCCCTTCCTGTCTTCCTCAGGGCGATCTTTCTCTCTCAACCAATACTGCTGTAGCCGGCCTCCCAAGGACAGCAGAGGCTATGTTTCCAGCCTGTCCAGGCATGTCCAGGTACCTCTGGAACATTGCGGACCAATAAGAGGAGCCCATTGGTAGGTCCATTTGTATGAGAGTCCACAAAGCTAATGAGAGGAAACCCTAAAAGAAGAAGAATTGGTGTGTGTGCACAGCTGTGAGTGGAGGAGCGATTTGGAGCACAGTGGAGGGTGCAGGGTTCATTGCCCTCTGCCTCGGACTTCCTGCTGTCCCCCACCCTTAACCGTACCCTGTGGCCCCTCTCCCTCACGTCTCTGGCTAGAGTTGGGGAAGCTGAAATCCACAAACGAAGGACAGGTGTTTCACTAAAACCCCTGGAAGGCTCTGAGAGCAGAGAGCCCTATTCATTTGTGGCCCGTGTTACAGAGTGTAACACAGACGGAAAACAATGTATCTTCCTATTTCACAGGGGCCAACCTGGGAGCCCAACATTGCCATCCGGAGCAGCAGAGAGCCAGAGCTGTGGGCACCGGCACTGCTCTGTCAATGGAGAAGACTGGGAAGACATTGCAGGGAACACGTGCAAAGCCATGGAGTCAGGTTATGATCACACCTCACCAAGGCTGCCAGGATCCTGCTCTATTCGGGAGTAATTTGGTGGGGAGGAGGGGATGGGAAGGACGTGTAGCTACAGTTCCTGAAATTCTGGGATTAGAGACTGAGTCGATTAAAAAGTAACTTTATTACCATTTCTGTGACTCTGTTTTCCTCCAGGTTTGGTATGGGGAAATACGAGATTCATGATATGAATGATAAAAATGCATTTGTTCAATTATCTGTGCTTTTTTCCCCCAAATAAAATTTTGACTCTAAATTACTCCATTTTCCAGCTCCTAGATGAGCTGACATTTGGGATCAGTCCAGTTTTTTCCTGATCCTGTAACGTACACCATTTCCAAGAGGTCCCTAGAGGTGTGGAAAGTCAAGGTAGGTCCAGAGATTACGATATTGGTTTCAAATAACGAAAACACTTCCAGTGGGAAAAAGAGAATGAGCCAAATCTTTACCCAAGCTTCTACTGGGTGTCCCTTTTATAAGACTGCAATTTGGATGCCTGCAATTATTTGCATTTTTGTTACTAATTGCTCCTGCCATTGGTGTAACCAGCCACTTTTGGGTGCAATTATCCGCTTGTGGGAGCAATTATATATGAAAACAGTTCTGCACGTGCAGCTAATTGTGACTAAACAAAAGGAGGCTGGGGAGGACAATTTGGCTCATCAAGTCATAACTCCAGCTTCAAACATGTGCCAGCTACAAAAGACAGAACAGCAGGACAGGGGACTAACACCCACTCTGGGTGTTACGGGCTGGAGCGTTCCTTCCTCTGTTTACTAATGTATTTTTAGAGGATTCGACTGTGGACTTATTTAATTAGAAAAGAACAACTCATCTTGACTACTCACTGGCCTTTTGCTAAAGCAAGTTCTAGATACCAAATCAAGCCATAGAGCCCTCTAATTAAGCACCCAGGCTCTCAGATAATGCCAGATGCTGAAGAAATTCTGTTTTTTTACAAAGAACACTGACACATCCATCCCCCCTAATTATAACACACACACAGGTCTCCTCTCTTGTCTCTACTAGACCTGACAATGTAAGTGCTTCAGCCTCAAGACTGGCAATGACAGTTTAACGAGCTGACACATGAGGTCTCATCACCAGGAGCAGCGGCCCCACTGCCAAAATGTACCAAGGATTCTACACAGACCATCTTAGGGTTTCCAGGCAGCCTGCACAACGGACAACTGTCATATTACACCTCATTGCCTGATCCGAACTTTAGATCAGACATGAAAAGTGGGAGTACATCTAAGTCCACCACCAGCCTCTGTCCCTACTCGGGTCAAATTCACACACACACACCCACACACACACCCTCACACACACTCACACACGCTCACACACATCTACCCTCCCTGTGCCCTTAGTGATTTTTTTTATGGGAGGCAGGTAAGCACTCAGGCCCTGGAGCCAGCCTGCCTCAACTTCTCCTCCGTAAAACAAGGACAGCCAGAGCCCCTGCCTCACGGGGTCCTGACAGTGACCACAAGAACTGGTACATAAAAACACTTAGAACAGCGCCCAGCACTCCAGACATGTTAGCTGTTTTTATCATTACTTATGATATTGTTTTGCAATTATTTGTTTCTCGATCTGTCTTCTCTCTGAATTGTTCAGAAAAATTATCCAAAACTTAAGATAACCTATAGCCTTTCAAGTGATACTCAAGCATTATCTAACATGCAGGCCTAAGGGGAAGGTAACTTTGTTTGACTTATTACCTTCTATTGGTTACAGGCCAGATTCTGAAAGTTAGATTTTAATTTGTAGAAGATTGATAAATTACAAATGATTTTTATCCAGTAAAGAGGCAAGCTATTTCTTTCCAATCAAAAAATAAACCTGAAGGTCAGGTTTTTAGGTTCCTGTAGGACATTAACCAGTTTTGTACTGAACTTTGCAGTCTTATTCCAGCATTTTTTTTCCATTGACTAAATTTAGCAGTTTTTCCCGTCCTCTTTTGAACTAGTTTTTCCATTTTGTTGATCCCTTCATTAAGGAATTAAACAAATCTTTGACACACACTCGCTATATATTTTTCTAAGACCACGTTTTCACATTTTTTAACAAGTATCCTTTGCCAGGAGCCAGGAGCTCTCTGTGCCACCTTTGTGGCCCAGTTCCGTGTCTCTCAGACTTTAATGTGCAGCCAAATCAACTGAGGACCCAGTGGTTCTGGGGAGAAGCCTGAAATTTGGAATTTCCCGCAGCTGCTGCTGGCCTTCGTCCTGAGAAATGCCTGGACTTGGAAACGCAGGGGCTTAGAAAATGCTGGTGCAAACATCCACCTGTGTGAGCAAACGACACGTCTTACTCCTTGCGTCACCTCCTCCTCCAACGCCTATCGTTTATTTCATAACTGATAATTGTAATTATATGACAATTATATAACTGTAAACAGCAGTAATTCAAAGGATCTAATTCAGGTGGGGGCTACGATGAGGAAACCGGTTAAATGGCCGCTTAAACGAGAGGTTAATGTGAGGTCTGGGAAGATGCGAGTGAGTTCACCAATAACGGGAAAGCGCAGCTGTTTATGATGTCAAAGCGAAGCCACCTACAATGGTCATGGGGCTGCAAGCCCCACAGATGCTCCCATCACAGGACTTTCAGCAACAGGGTAACACCAGCAACATTGCCCAACCTCGTTCCCCAAAGGCCATGTGGACCCCCCTTCGGCAGTCCTCAGAGAAGTGAGTCACAGCTGGCTCGAGAGCACCGTGGGGACTTCCAACCTCAGGAGGGGCAAAGTGTCCACTCCGACTGTCACCTCCACCTGCCTTCATGTGTACATAATTAACGGGCAGTAAACTCTCTCCACTATTAGAAAAATAAAGTAATCACGTGCCTCTTCTATGAATTTAGGAAGAATGAAGAAAGCATGCACAGTGGTTCTCCACTCTGGAGGCACATTAGAATTGGGAGCTTGAGGGAAAACACGTCCGGGTCACATCTCCAGGGTCTGCTGTAACTAGTCTGGAGGGGCCTGACAGCTGTGTCTGTACTACTGCACAGTGTCTTTAGGGAAAGAACAGCCACGTTAGCTGCACTGTCACCGAGGGGACGGGGAAGACGTGGCTGTCCACTCCTTCAATCATCCCAGCAGCACATTAAGTCTGAGTGTCTCTGGTCATCTTGGAAGCACTGCAAAGTTTCAAAGAATGTAGTTTTAATTCTCTGTACTTTATCACGTGAATGTGCTAAAACTGCCTTTGAGGAAAAAGTACGAGATGCTACAAAAGTTCTGACGTAGGTGAGACATGAAGCCTGGCCATAAGGTGTGACTTCCCCAAGCACCTGGAAATGAGAGGAATAATGTTTAACCCAAGGTGGAAACTAACAAAATCCACATATAATGGATATAATTAAGGGCCAAGAAATTGTGACTATGCAAGTATGAAGTTTTCTTTGGTATTTTTATAAAATACTTTTATTATTGAAATAATAAAATACTTCTAAAAATAAAAGAAATTACTTTGAAAAAAGTTATATGAGATAAGAACGTAAACTCTCATTTCTACACCCTCTTTCACTCCCCGTCACTGCTTCTCATCCTTTTCCAGGAATCACACAGCCGGCTTAGAAAGGAATGAAGGAGCGTTCGCCCGGAAAGCTGGTATGCATCAGTACCTCTGCTGATGGAGAGGATGCCTTTGGATCACACCCGCCTTATCCAGAGGCCAAAACAATTGAGAAGGTGCAGATGAGGAGAGGGACATTTTGAGAAGACCTAACACTATGGATAATGTCATTAAATACCAACAAAAATATTGTCAAATACCTGCATTATTGGACGGGCTGGGGCAAGAAGGAGGAAAAGGAACAGAAGGAGAGTGAAAATATGGAAGACTAATGTGAACAGGCAATGACAAATTAACAGTGGCTGCCCTGTGCCAGGTACTCTATTTCTGCCGTTCTATGGATAGCCTTGCTAGTGGTCCAGCGGTTAAAATCCGGTGCTCTCACCGCCTTGGCCCGGGTTCATGTCCTGTCAGGGAACCACACCACCCATCTGTCTTTCAGTTATACTGTGGACTGTGTGTTGCTGTGATGCTGGAAGCTAAACCATCAGGATTTCAAACACCAGCAGGGTCCCCCACGGTGCACAGATTTCAGCAGAGCTTCCAGACTAAGACAGACTAGGAAGAAAGGACCTGGCCAATCACTTCCAAAATAATTGGCTGTGAAAACCCTGTGAATAACAGTGGAGCATTGTAGGATACAGCACCGGAAGGTGAAAGGTGAGAGGATGTCTCAGAAAGACCAGGCAGGGTTCTGCTCTGCTGCCCACAGCGTCACTAGGAGTCAGAATCCACTCCACAGTGCTCCACTCCACAGCATTAACAACAACAAATTTTATGTGATTCTCAAACGAACCCAATGAGATGGGGGTCATTATCTAAATCTCTCAGATGAGGTCTGTTTTCTCGAGGGGTGGCGGAATCAGAATCTTTCCCTACTTGGCCAATTTTAAATCATTTCCAATTTTGATGTCAGGGAGTGGAGGGCGCACGGGGTGCCTGAGGCTGGGTGCTACTCGAGGGATGGAGAGGACCTTCAGTACCTCGAGGAAAGTGGAGCCCCAAGAGGGAAAGAGACGGGGTCCGTGAATGAGCCTAGGGAAAACCAACGGACCAGGAGCACCCACACTGGAGTGTGAGGAGCGAGAAACACATTTTTCTTCTTTCACCTATTCATTCATTCAACAGCCACTTACATAGGTTTCTCGTGTGCCAGGCACTGTTCTAAGGGCTTTATAAATATTAACCCATTTAATATACAAAATATTAGGAGGCACGGGCTAATATTATCCCCATTTTACAGATGAGGAGACTGACACACGAAGAAGCTAAATAACTCCCCAGCGGCACCACCGTTGTGTTAACCCACTCGTTAGTTTTACTTGGTACCGCATGAGGTGACCGTGATACAGTGTCACTACGCAGATATTTTCTATCCAGACTTAAATGACTGTTTGGCCAAGAAGTTTACAAAGCCCAGAATAGTGACTTCCAAGACATTGAAAGGGAGGTTCAAAAGACACCTTGCATTTGGGTGGGGCTTAGTGCAAAGCACGCAGGACAAGGGTGAGTTTATTTCAATGGTGTAGGTGGAGGAATACATTGACTACTAATGATCTTGTTGAAAGCATCTATACAATTTTATCTACAAAATCTCTTGAGAAATCCACTATCTTTTAAATAAGATGAATAAGTTCATCCCTCAGATCCTGCTGTGTGTCTTCATCTGTTAAAGGAGGGACAGCAGCTGACCAGCTTGGAGGGACTTCCAACAACAACGTTAAGCGTCAGAGTTAGATTTTCTGCGTGGAGGCCATCTCAACATGGGAAATTTAACTTAAACTGGGAGTAATTGATTTCCAAAAACAGTTCACCCTCTCAGGGCTGAATCCAAGCCTCTGATCTCAGTCTTAACTCTGAGCCAGGAGCAGAAGGCATGAAAAGTCTGTGTAAGAACACGCACATTTACAAACATCGGCTAATATAAAAGGATTGTAACCACACTTCGATCTGGCTATTGTTTTTTAAAAATCACACAGTGTATGATTACATGATAAATAAAGTGATAAGTGAAGCATTTTCCTTGGATGCAAGGAAATAGCACTGCTCCGTCCTGGAAAGGCTTCTGAGAGAAAACAGATCAGATCGGCTGAGACAATGTGACTTCCTCTCCCTTCCGTCATCTCTGCTCCCCTCCATTCTCCATCCCTTGCCTTCCTCCTCATTACAGCCTCTGGCTCTCTAATTTCACAGTCCCGTCATTTGACATTGAAGTCACCTCTCCTTTCGACAGGACCTGCTGCTGTATGTCTCCCTTTTCCAACTCTGCAAAGATAAAATCTCGTTTCTCAATGAAAACTGAGAAGCACACGAAGCGTCCTCGGGAACTGGCTTAATTGGCAAAGAAAAAAGAAAATTATTGAAATGAGCCAGATGACTGACTCGAGCTCAAAGCCAGCTTTAAATCTGGCAAACAATTATCCTTTTCAGACTCACTAAACCTTTTCAAACTAAACCAAAATCGCCACTTTTGGAAGATTTTGTGAAACCTAACCAAGCACTGCAGTGGGGTACGTGAATGGTGATATTTAGAACGAGGAACAGTGGGAACAGCCTCCACTCTCACCGGCTTGAACCTGAACCGGACTGGAACAGCCTCGGGTGTATCTAGAATCTAACCCAAGCAGAACGTTTGAACGCTCTGCTTCGTGTAGGGCCGAAGTGGCAACTGCCATTGATTTTATCAGGTAGACCTAGCAGTCTCCACAAATAAACAGATTTGAGAATTTGATTTTGTCCTTCAGGTAAGTGGGTTCTTTTTTATGTCACAAGCTAAAGTCAGGTACCCAATCTTCTCATCTCTCTCTCCCTCTCCCCCTTTCCTCGTTACCTCGCCCCTCCCAGGTCCTCCCCCTCATCCCTCGTGTCTCCTCTGTCCTGTGATGAGGGCAGAGGCGTGGGCAGGGATGTCCTCGAGGCTCAGCTTTTTAAAATTTCTCCTGAAGGGATCCACTTCCTTCTCAGAAGTCAACTCCTTATCTGCGTCTGTGACTTCCACTTTCTGTCTCCAGCTCTATCCTTTCGTCTAAATCCAGGCCCACAGGACACATTCACACGGATGTTGTAGCTTGCCTCCAAGAAAGCTGCATCAATTCCCTCCCACACTGAGAAGTGGAGCCTATTCTTTTCCTTCAACCTGGGGCCCTGAGCCTGCTTTGACTAACAGAATAGAGTGGGTGTGACGCTGTGACAATTCTAAGGCTAGGTTTTAGGAAGCTTTGCAGCTTCCAGCTGGGTCTCTTGGAACATTGGTCCTAGGAGAAGCCAGCCCTGGGGGAAGCCGGCCACTATGAAAGAATCCACTACCCTGAGACCGCCATGCTCTGAGGAAGCCCACACTAGCAACAAGGAGAAGCTATATGCACAGAGCGATGCCCAGCCAGTCCCAAAATGGCCCAGACATCACAGCCCAAGCACCGGACACATGAATAGAGAAGCCATAAGACAACTGCAGCGTCATCTGCCATCTGCCTGCAACCCTATAAGGAATCCCACGTGAGAACTACCCCATTGATCTTGTCAAGACCACAGAATGGTGACAGACACTAATAAAGGGTTGCTCTAAGCCTCACAGTTGCAGGGTGGTTTGTCATGCAATGATAAGCAGCCGGAAGAGACATCTAACTTCCATTCCATCGCTGACCCTTTCGTTGACTTAACAATTATTTCATCGAACAATTGCCATATGTGCAGCAACTCGCAGGTACTAGGAGCAGGCATGAGTGAGACAGGCCCAATTCTTGCTTCCTCGGGGCTACCAGTCTCTTGGAAAGAAAGCTATTGAACAAAAACTGATCAACCATTTTAAACTTCTAACTCCTCCTCCCCACCAGCTCGTACAACGGAAACAAAAGTTTAATAAAACATCACTTAATTTTCACTCTATTTTCTATTCTATGTATGTCATTTTAAAATGGGAATAATCATCATCTTTTAGGAATACATACCAAAGCATTTACAGATTTAATTGCTTCAAAATAATTGAGACAGAGGATTGGGGTGTAGATAAAACAAGACTGACCGTGAGCTGGTAATTGTTGAAACTGGGTGAGAGGCACACGGCAGTTCATTATACTATTCTCTCCAATATTTTATATATTTGATACCTTCCATAGTAAAACATTTAAAACAAAACAAAAGTATGGGTCATGCCCCACTAAATTGATTTCACAATCCACTAATAGGCCAAGAACTACAATTTGTAAAATACCTTCTAGAAAATCTAGACGTTGGGAAATTTGGAACCAGATGGCAGGGAAAGAAGTCAACATCTAACTTTAATCTAACACACACGCACACCCCACCCCCTAACCCACCCCCGACACAAGGTTGATTCTTCTTCCAGGCCTGGGAGGTGGCATGTTTGCTGAATTTGGTCTCCCCTCGGGGTACAGCTGCCTGTCAGATGCCCCTCTTTGCCAAACTGAAACTACCCAGCAGTTATCTCCACCCACCGAGATTCAAGTCAGTTTCTCACGAACCTGGAGACCTCCTAGACATCAGGGGCTTTGCGCCTGAGGCCCACAGCAATGCTGTCTGTGACCAACCCAGTCATGTTGGAGGCAAATTAGGGGACAGTGTGCTTAGGGACCAAAGCCCTGGGGAGACTGAACGGACCTGGACGGGGCAGGCAAACCTGCTCATCCCTCCTCCACAGCCAGCCGGTCGCCACTTCTGGCTCCTCAGGTGTGCTCCACTGCCTCCCTGGGATTCTCTGAGGAACTCTGTGGCCGCTCTATCCTCTTCTTACTTTCTAGTGAGTTTATTGAAGTGAGAGTTCAGGCTGCCCTTTGGTTTGTGGCCGAGTTTAAGGCTGTTCCGTGTCTCTTGGCCGCGAGGGGCTCTGAACTGGCCTCAACTCCGCTTCTCTACAACTCTCCGTCACGCTCGGACAAGCGGATGCTGCAGCCAGCCTTTGTGTCTGAGAGCACATGTGGCCCATCTTCCTGTTCCCTTCTGTATGCAGCTATGGACTCTACAGAGAAGCCCCACCTTGGTGAAAAATCTTTCCATAGCTGAAGCAGTTCGGCCACAAAAAACAGAGGCTTCTAGGGTTTCAGTTCACAGTGCTGGCCCTGCAGACCCACACTTCTCCCCACGGGAGGCCTGTCATCTCCATAACTCAAGGTTCTCTTCTCCCATCCTGCCCACAACTTCTGTCATTTTTGATAACAAATAACCCCCACTAGTGGTTTCCAAACCCTTATCACTGGAGCCACCACAGGAGCCCAATGCTATTAGTATCTGTATGGATAAAATCTAATATAGCAGGGTAGAGAAAACAACCGAAAAGACAGTGGAAATAGCCAATGCAGTTCTGTATGGTGTCTGCTTCAAGCACAAGAGGAAGGTGATCTTTACATCCAATCTAGACATGACAGTGAGCTTTACCAGAAATACCGCCAGTGTGCTCATCAGCTGGTCCTCCCAGAATGCTTTATAAAGTTTATATTGGATGTCAAGTTGCCAGGCTTGGGATATGCTCTCCATCATGGCGGTTACTGCCTTTCTGAAATAAGACAAGCTCCTGGTTGAAGAAGGGTGGGTGGTGCCTCCTGCCTATAATGCAGAGAGTGTGGTCCCGTGTCCTTTATAGACCAGATGGCTGTGTAGCCTGTCCTAGCTGACCCTAGCTCCCCTGCTCTCCTGGACGGCATTGTCTGAGCAGTGATAGACCGCCTCAGGAGGGCCCTGGCCGCGTGGCTCCTGACCGTGTACTGTAGTACCTGTTGCCCTGTTACGTCTGCTGACTGGGGACTGGCAGATGCCCCCAGCATCGTCATTCCCAGAAACCATCAGCAAAAGTGTCCAAGCTCAAGTCCTCCAAACCCTAACCAGGTTCACGGCTAGGGAGGCCCCTAAATACACTACTGGATTATTCTGGGGTTATTTAAACAAGATTACAGAATGGTACCCCTGGCTTATAAATGTGCAGACTACCTCCTGGAAGAAATTACAAACCTTCCCCATTCTTGTAAAGTGGGCTATAAGAGGGTTGCTGACGTCCTTCGTAATAACTTACACACGAAGATTAGAGATCCCAGTGGCAACCTTCTTCACCACCTTGGGAAACACAGCACCAAACCGTGGCGGGACGACAGAGAACGTTTACTGCGACCCCTACATATTCCCTATCCTGCCATTGAGTCACTCCACCAGCCCCCTTGGAGATGTTCCCTGTTGCAGAACCCTCACGGAGCGTCAGTTCCTCCAGCTGGCTAAGAGAAGAAGACCCGATCCATTCAAATTCATTTGTGCACATTAATGCACTAACTGAGGGTTAAGACTCTGCACACCAGTCAAAAATAAAAACCGCACATACTCTGGAAGCTGCTTCTATAAACTGCGACGTGGCTGCTACTGTTGCTCCTAAAATGGACACTAGTCCAGCCTTGCTGGGGTCAGGTCCTGGGGCTCTGGGGCCTCTACACCTCAGAAGCGGAGAGGGCTGGCCTAGGACTAGGTCATAGTGCCGTCCCTCGGCTTCGGGAAACTCTGATGTCCAAGTCTCCACCACTATGGTAGGCACTTGCCCCGTGGCGTTGCCGGATGACCCTAGAGAGTGGGATGAGCAGCTCTCTGAGCAAATGGGCACAGGCCCCTCTACACTGTGTGCACTGCTCACACAACCGGCCCCTGATGTCTACCTCCAACTTCCTTTCTTTTCTGGAGTGGATTCACATTTCCAAAACTGTGTCCACAGGGGCTCAAATTTAAAAAAAAACCAAAACACCTGCATCCAGGCTATAAGCCAATGAGGGAGCGGACACTCTCAATCCAAAGCAGTGCCCGGAGGCCGGTGTCTGTGGATGCGCCAGCCCTGGGCAGTCAGTCCCCCAGAGATGGGCTCCACCATTCAGGGGGCCCCACCGCTTCTCTAGGATTCCGAGGTGCTGCTCCACGGAGAGGCTGCTCTACTGAGCCCACGCTGCCTACTTTGCACCGTAAGTCCCTCGGTGGGCACTGTTGGTGAAGGTGCCCTTGAAGTTCAGTTTGGGGGGATATTTAACTCAGTGGGTTGCTGGGACCTCAGGACCAAGGTCCAGGACACTTTCTCCCTGTTTTACTGGGTTGGCACACAGACTGGCTAAAACCAAAGGAGTAAGGCTGGGAAACGCTGGCAATTGTGACTTTCATGTGTTCCTCTTCCCTTGCAGCTCATGACAGCAAGTTGAAGACCTAAGAGGCAGGGCCACCTTGTGACTTTTGAGGGCTCCAGGCACTGTTATCTTCATAAAAAATATTTAAATTTATATTTTTAGGTTGTATTGCTATAAAGAACAAATATGTTAGTATTATACATTAAAACATTTTCTTCAACCTAAATGTTAATTTTTTTCTTCTGATTTTAAAAGAAATTAAAGCATCTTTACGGACTCTTAAAAATATTGCAGCTTCTAGGTGCCGTGCATACTGAGCCTAATGGATGTCAAGTCTGTGAAGAGGAGCTCGTTAAGTGCCTGTAGATGGATGAGTAGATTAAAAGCAAGAACGTGATATTCAGGAGATGGAGGTTGCAGAAAAAATCCATCACTGTGGTTCCTTCCATCTGTTCGTGCTGCCCTGAGCTTTCTGCTCTCAGCCGTGACGATTTCCCTCTGAGGGGCGGGACAGTGTGTGTGAAGGGCAGCGCCGTTTGCCACACGCAAGTCACCACCGCACTGTAGTAACAGAGGGCGGCAGCTTCCAACTTTAAAGGAAAGTTTATTTAAGCACACTAACAGAAATATCAGAATAAATTTTGTCCTTTGCTACAGACATCACCACAGATGTCCCAGCATTACTGATGAGAAAGACCACTTAGAAAAATGTTTACCAAGCTACCTTCAGAATCTTGGGCTTCAATATCATAATATTGTTCAGCTGTTGATTAATTGAGTCTCCAGTCTTACCATCCACTGAGTCACAAATTGAAAGACAGAAGATTGGCAACGGCTCCTACAATATTTCACATTCGTCATTTTCAGAACGTATCACCAAGAGACAATTTATTATGATTGTTTTGTCAGTGTGGTTCTAATTCACTTTTCCCTGCCTGACTCTACAGGTCTACAGATGGTTAGAAACTAAGATTGAATCCTGAAAATTTCCTATTCTTTTCAAAAGATATTTTGATTTCACTTTAACCTAACAGAGATGCCAACAGCGCATTTAGCAGTGGATTGTGTGTGTCCTCAGACGAGGATGGAGTGTTACAAAACTAGATTGAGAACTGCTCTTAGTATTGTCAGAACTAAGGCAAGTGAATTATTATTGTTGGGGAGGAAAACTAATTTTCCCTCTACCCTTCTAGGTTCTTGGCCGAGACCCCCCTCCACCATAAAAAAAAAGATTAGCAGGAGAAAAGCAAATTTATTTAAGTACCTATGGGAACAGCACAAAGATATGAAACCCAAAGACAGCCAGGCAATTGAGGCTTATATGCCACTGATAAATAAATGAAAAGCAGTAGTATATATTGGAGTATATGAGGAAGCTATTTGGTTTAAAACTAATTTGGCCTGACCTTGTTTTTCCAAAAGGGCCTGACGTGGCCTGTTGAGGACGCACTGTACATCTGCTTTAAACATTTACCATGTCCCAAAGACAAGAATAATGTCCTTAAAGATAGAGATGTAACTTACCCCCATACTGGCATTTCTTTAAGGATAAGCGTCTCTTCCTGGAACTAAGGATTAACTATTGACCTGCTGTGCTCAACTTGTGACCACCGACCTGCTGACCACCGATCTGCTGTGCCAGCTAAGCATCTCGTGACAATAGTAAAAGCGATATTCCTGTCACGTGTGACGTATGCTCTTTGTTCCAAGACGGTATATAACCACTCTGTACACCCCACTTCTTTGGTGCCCCTCCTTCCTTGGGGAAGGAAGGCCCGGGGCTTTAGTCCTCAAACTTGGTTCATAATAAGCTCATTCCAATTTTGATTTATAGAAGGACTATGGGTTATCTGGATCAACACCATCCTGAGCTAAGGAATGAGGTACGGGCCGGGGCTTCCACCGGGAGGAGGGCAACTCACAGGAAGGTGAGAAGAGCAGACATCTGGTGATCAGGTATTTGTCCTCTATGCAGGTAAGTCTCGCAGATGAAAAGTGATCTCTGGCAACAGCTCTCTTCCTGGTACAGGCCCCCTTTCTAATCTCTTTAAGGCAGCAAGGGGGAGGTAAAAATCCTTTCCTGAGTCTGCTGGGTGTTGATTGCCTTCAGCTCAAAACAGTCCACATCCACAGTGACACATTCTGAGGGGGCGTATTCTGAACCCCTCATCACCTGAGAGCACAGAGGGCAGACGACAGCCCATGGGCCAGACCCAGCCCACACGGGTCTTGGATGGCCAGGAAGTAAGAATGGTTTTCACATTTTTTTTTCTTTTTTGTTTTCTTTCTTTCTTTTTTTTTGAGGAAGGCTGGCCCTGAGCTCACATCCGTGCCCGTCTTCCTCCACTTTATATTTGGGACGCCTACCACAGCATGGCCCACCAAGCGGTGCCACGTCCGCACCCCGGACCGAACCAGTGAACCCCGCGCCACCGAAGCGGAAGGTGCAAACTCAACTGCTGTGCCCCCAGGCCAGCTCCACAATTTTCACATTTTTAAATTGTAGAAAAAAAAAACAAAAGAAGAACACTTGGTCACATGTGAAAACTTGTGAAATTCAAATTCCAGTGTCCACAAATGAAGTTTAATTGGAACACAACCATGCCAATTCATTCGCAGGTTGTGTATGGCGGCTTTCATGAGAAAGGGCAGAGTTGAATATTTCCAACAGAGACACGTGTCCCACAAAGCTGAAAATCTGTACTATGTGGCTCTTTACAGAAGACGTGTGTTGATTCCTGTCCTTGAGCATAAGGATTCCTACACAGGATCAGAGCCACCAAGCTCCGTGAGACATCACAGCACAGGATCTCCCGTCCCCGAATACTATTACTGGTTGACCTCTGCTGACCTCTCACCACGTGCGGGGGCTCTGGGCGAGGTGTTTTCATCCATTTATTCCCCACAAGAACCCAGTGAGGTAGACAATGTCACCACCTTCATTTTATGGATGAGAAATATGAAGCTCAGGGAGATTAACTAACTTGCCTAAAATCGCTCTTAGTAAATCCTCTAAATGGGATTAAACCCAAGACCGTCTAACACTAAAGTTCATTCCACAGCGATGGTGTCATCGTGACTTCCCCAAGCCTTTCTTGGCATTATGGGTGTTTGCCATTACTACTCCATCTCTGAGGAAAGATTTGCATAAAACTCACTAACTCCTGTGCAAAGGAAGGCTTCCTTTGATTCGTCCTGATTGGCACGTTTTTTGACTTCACGCGGGAGGCCTGGGTATGACAAACTTGCTCTTGGTGAGTCTGTGTTTACCCAGCCGTAGCTTCTCCTGTTGCATGTTTTTGAGCTCTGTCGGCCTCCAAGCCTGCTTGGGTGTCTCTGATCTCTGCATGTGTAAGTGTCCTCTACCCTTCTTCAAGCCTGTTCTGGTTTGGTTTGGTTTGATTTCTCTAAATGCAATGACCAGAACAACATATGATATTCTCAGGTTCAACAAACTGGCAGGAGAGTATTTATTTCCATTTCCCAAGTCATTTTAAATAATTCTCAGCACTTCACTGTTGTTTTGTTTCATCTTCTTGGGGCCACAGAAGCAAAACAGGGCAACGTTTTCAGCTGACAGTGACTTCCCAGTCGCATTCCTGGAACATATCTTTGTCTGCCCAGAGCCAAGGATCCCGCTGTATTGCTCACATTGGTTTTCTCTGAATAGTTTGAATATCATTTTCCTGCAGAGTTGGAAGTTTTTAGTTCTCATTCTAAAGGGAAAGTCACTGCACGAGGGGTGTCTGTGTGTGGTGTGTGCGTGCGTGCGTGTGTGCTTGCGTCTGCACTGGGCTGCCCAGTGAGGCGGAAGGTCTACATTCCTTTACAGGAACTGGAGATTCCAGACATCTTCCCAAGAACACCAGATACCATCTAATCTCTGAACCAGAAGTCAGCAGACTGTTCCCATGACTCGGGACTCTAGACACAGCTTTTAGCAATCAGGCCTTCGCTTCCCGGGGATGGGCGCACCTACCACCCGGGCAATTTGGATACCGCAGACCTTTCTCAAAGGCTCCAGTTCTTGCAAAGAATAGAAACAGTATTTTGATTCAGATAAATTTCCCTCCTACCTTCTTGAATATATTTTCCAAAACATACATTTCTGCCAGGTTTTTGGGTAAATTTTCACGTAAGCATCCCTTCCAATGCCTCAGCGTCATCGCCAATTGGCAGCAGGGCTTGGCCCTCACTCGGGATCCATTTCTAGAGTCTCTGTGGTAATCGTGGGTTCCACAGGCTGTGTGATAAGATAAGGCCATTCATCAAGCTGGATGAGAAAGAGAGCGCAGTTCCTGCCTAGCAATTTATCTCAAGAATGAAGATTCTTTCTGGACATTCATGCGACTTTTTCAAAGTTTGCTTAGGTGTTTTCGCCTACTTCTCTGTGACAGTCATGCTTACTCTGTCTAATCACCTTGCTCCTTATGTAATAACTTCTCTCAGTCCCTTTTTGGAAAACCTAAAGAAAAATTTATCCACACTCACTGTTCCACACATTTCCTATCCTATACTTGTTTTTTTCATTTTGTTTTGTTCAGAAAACCAAGGTCAGAAATACATAGAATTGAAGTCGAGAAAATGCTTTTGTTATAAGCACCCCCAAGGATGTGGTGTTCCTGTCACCTGTGCTTGGCACCCTTCCTCATCCAAGGTGAGCATTACATCTGTCCTGAGTTCTCCCAGCTTCCCAACATCTTAAGGCATCTAACAAAGAAGAGTGGTCCCCTTCTGGCCACACGTGATAAATATAAATTATGAAGAAACAATACATAATTAGGAATTACCTTAGGATTTATTTTTATAACTATTGTAATAAATGAATGCAATAAATTCATGCAGGAAGATAACCAAAATACAAACAGAATACATTTTATTTGCTTATCTTATCTTACTCAGAACAAAGATTCTAAAATCAATGTATAATAATAAGCCACATATAATCCAATATACTCTGGAAAAATAAATTGTGTGTCCCATAAAGTACACAGCTTTGCATCTACAACTCTTCACAAGGTCTGCAGGGATGCACAGAATATAATAAAGAACACATGTGCCGGATATATTTATAGTATTTTAATTCTATGAGAAGGAGATAGTTGAACTCAAAATGCACATCCACTGTGACTCTGCTATATCTCATGTCCTTCGAGTAATAATAATAATGTTAAAAATGTGCACATGGCCATTGGTAGACACTAAAGCTGCTGAGATAATCGCAGTCCTGCTCACATATCCTGCCATGTTGGGTCAGCCTTAACCAAGGACAAAATGGCGCCAGCTAATTTCAAAGCTATAATTTAAGCATATTTCAAATGTCTCAAGATAATAGCCAGCCCAAACTTTTGGCACTTCTAGTCCATTTATTTTCTTGTTTTCCATATAATTCTCCAAGCTTGGTCAATCCTCTCAGTCATCTCCACGTCTCATCAATGGTCTGAGACGGGACTGGAGAGACGGCTTTCTTTGGTACGTTCTCCTGTAGCCTCTCCTTCCCAGCATGCACTTCCACTGGCGAGCTACTCTCCTGGGCTGGTTCACTCTGGCTGCCTTTGGCTAAACTCCACGGCTCAGCTTCCCATGTGCTTTGTGAGTAAAGATCCCTCATCCCACCCCACCCACAAGAGATTAACTAATGTGGAATTATTAACTCATACTCTTTCCTCTTTATTAGGTAAGACAGAAAGAGGAAAATTATGATTAGATGTTTATTCTCATAATTCACACATAAAAGTCACCTGCATTAGACTATCTAGCAGACACACTGAAAATCTGGACTTGCTGAGGACCGTCTTACACATATCTCAGGTGGCCAGAATTCCACAAAAAGGGGCTGGCCTTACATGGCTTTTTAGAACTGATACCATTTTACCAATAAAACGGCACATATTGACAAGTTTATCAAACTTGGTGCAAAGATTGTGTCTCAGAGGCAGCCAACAACCTCAGGGGAGACTCCAGAGCATTTCTTGATCTTCAAAGTCCAGGGACAGTGGATCAGGTGACTGCAAGAGCAGATTCAATCTATATATATAGGATCACATAGCATAATTAGCCCAGTTTTGGATGAGGACTTTGCAGCAGCTATTATAAATACGTTCGAGGACTTAAAGGAACAGATGTCACAGTGATTGAACAGATGGGAAACACGAGCAAAGAAATGGACACTATGAATAAAGAATCAAATGGAAATTCTAGATCTGGAAAGGCAAAAATTACTTAGCAAACTGGAAGTAGGAGAAGAAAGGTCCAATAAACTTGGAGACACATTAATAGAAATTATCAACTCTCAAGAACAGAGAGAAAAAAATAAAAAGAGCCTCAATGATCTATGGGACAATATCAAGGGGCCTAATACATCTGTAATTGGAGTCTCAGGAAAGGAGATAAAAAATGAGGCAAAAAAATATATTTCAATAAATAATGGTGAAAAACATCAACTCAGAGATCCAGGAGTCTGAGCAAACTCCAGGCAGATGGATACAAGGAAAACCGCATCTAGGCGACATCATAATCAGACCGCTGAAAACTAAAGAGTGAGAAAAGCTTGAAATCAGCTACAGAAAAAAGACATATTACATGCAGGAGAAAAACAACACAAATGACAGCTCACTTCTGATCAGAAAAAAAATGGAGGTCAGGAGACAATGGAATAACATCTTTAAAGTGCTGAAAGAAAATAAACACTGTCAACCCAGACATTTTTAGATAAACCAAAGCTGAAAGAATTTGTCGCTAACAGACTTGTGCTATGAGAAAGATTAAAGGAAGTTGTCCTGGCTGGAGCAAACCAGCACCAAACAGAAATGTGAATCTATGGGAGAGAGGAAATATTTGGATAAATATTGAAAGACTACTTTTTCTTCTCTTAATTTATTTAAAAGATAACTGTTTAAAAAAATAACTTATACAATGATTGTATTGTGAGATTTATAATCTACATAAATGTAAAATATATAACAATAAGAGCACAGAGGATGGGGTGGCATAAACGGAATTATACTGTTGCAAATTCTTATATTTTGAGTGAAGCGGTATAGTATCAACTCTAAATAGACTGAGAAGTTAAGATGCAGATTGTAATCTTTAGAGCAACCAACAAAAAATTAAAAAGAGATGTATCTTAAAAATGGAGGGATCTGAATGGAATACTCAAATATATTTAATTAACTCATATTAAGGCAGAAAAGGAGGAACAGAGGATGAGATAAATAGAAAACAAATAGCAAACTCTAGGCTTCAATCCAACTCTATCAATAAGCACATTAACTGTGGATGGATTACACTCCAATTACAAGGCACAAAAGTATTAGGCTGGATTCTAAAAAGCGACATCTAACTATAAGCTCTCTACTAGAGATAGTTAACATCCAATTTATCACTGAATAGATATTTCCTAATTTGTACGCAATGAAATTGGAAATATTCCTGGTTTTAACTAAATACGTTTAAGATATTTGGTAGTTCAGTTAAACTCTTACAGTTTCCTTTAAGAGTCACAACCCACTGAACAGATGGAATTTGGGGATTTCATGAGACAATCTTGTTTCTGCTGCCGCCAATTGATTGTCCACATAACTTGCTGCTCCCTCTGTAACTATATGCATCCATATGTCATAAATAAACTTCAGACTAACATTTAAAACCACTCTTTAAGCATATAAAAATCATGGTTTAAAATTCTAATAGTCTTTAATGAAGTCAGAAATGATCAGTTAAATATACAAATCAAACAGCCTCAGATCATATTGATTCGATGAGAACCTAATGTTCCACAGTAGCACTTCCTGCTAACTTCAAGAGGCAGTGTGGAGCGCAGAGAGCCAAGGGGCCCAGGGGCCCGAGAGATCTTGCTCTGCCCACTGTCTCCTCTCACTGGCTGTGAGCCAAGTTACTAACTTTTGGTTTTCTCGCCTGGTCCCTCCTCTGTTCAGGAGGATGACTAGGAGCTAGTCAAACCACCTCCTTCTAACTAAGTAACTTTGGGTAAGTTACTTAACCTCTTCATGAGTTAGCTTCCTCCTCTGTAAAATGAGTACAATAATTACGCACCAACCGTATACAATTTATGAGATTTATTGAGTGAATATTTGCAAAGCACTTAGAACAGAGCCTGGCACTTAGAAAGCATGTAACTGTTTGCTAAATAAAATAAATAAGTTCCTCATTGGGTTCCTCTAACAATTAACTAAGATGAGTTACATAAATCACTCGCCCCGATGTTCGACAAATGGTGGGTACTCAATCAACATCGTTGTCATTCCTGTTTCTGGAGGTGCCACGGGTGACCACTGCTGAACATTAGCAATTGTCTTACTACTACACTTCCCAGCATGCACTGGGGAGGTCTCTGTTGGCTAATTAATAATGAGCTGATGACCTTTACGCATTTTTTATAGACTATATAATCAAGTATTAAAGTGGTGGTAAGGGAAAATTTGTTTACAAAAAGCCCCCTAAGAAGTTAAAAAATAAAAGTTACAGGGAATAATGCTAATAGATACAAAGTTGTAATTGTCAAGACTGTTGAAAGCTGATGAAAATGTAGCGAAGAACTTAAAGCTTTAGGAATTTTTACCTTCGGAGTAGGGATAACTAATGGAGAAGGAAATCGCTGTCAAAGATCTTGATCTACAGACAGGCAGCAACAGCATCTCCTGAGAGCTTGTTAGAAATGCAGAATCCTGGGCCCTACCAGAATCGGAATTAACAAGATCCCCAGCTGATTCTTACGCAAATTAAAATTTTTTTTTTTTTAAAGATTTTATTTTTTCCTTTTTCTCCCCAAGCCCCCCGGTACATAGTTGTGTATTCTCCGTTGTGGGTTCCTCTAGTTGTGGCATGTGGGACGCTGCCTCAGCGTGGTCTGACGAGCAGTGCCATGTCCGCGCCCAGGATTCGAACCGACGAAACACTGGGCCGCCTGCAGCAGAGCGCGCGAACTTAACCACTCGGCCACGGGGCCAGCCCCATTAAAATTTGAGAAGCATTGTTGCAGAATATTTTCACTTCCCGTGCTTTTCCCTGGAGTTTATTTTGAATCTACCATATTAATAATATTGAGATTTGGATAATAGTATGTCTGTTTAGGATGATACATTTTTCTCTGAAGACGCAACCTTAAAATTTAGCTACATGCATGCTTTTATTATATTCTGGGGACAATTTTTCTAATCAAGAGCCACTTCTGGTTTAATCATGCAAATCAGTATAAGAGGAGTCACCAAGCAGGTTTTATAGTAAATGTTACTGGCATTTCTCAATTTCATTACACGAGGAATGCATGTTTTTTACAAATCATCTCTGAATCACCAGAGTTCAGAACTTCATCACTTTTCGCAGTTGTCCCTTGCTCAGCCTGAAGATGAGAAACAAAGGGTGGAAACAGGTCTGATTCATGCTGCTTCTGTTGTATGTAACGAGGTCACAACTCACTGACTTTTAAAATAGAATGTTTCAAGACCAAATATTTTATTTGGATGTATCTAAAGAGCTAAAATATTTCTATTGAAACTCTCTGTGAGAAAACATTCTAGATATGAAACATCTGTTTTTGGTCATTTCAGTTAAAGACTAATATTTGCACAGGTCAGGGAGGCCCACGGTGACGCCGTGTTGTTCTAAGCACAGTACTTCCGTGACATAGCATTCCTGGACGGTGGGGGAGCAGTCTTCACCCCGATAACATGGTTCAAACATTCCCAACACATTTGGGAATATGTCCATCTGCAAATATGCAAAAGCAGCTTTCCCACTTCCTCCTTTCTTTTTGGGGAGAGAGGGTGGGGAGGGCAATGGTGAGGGTTGGACCCAGCTACGGAAACACCCTGGGAGCTCAACACCAGGGGCGAGTGCCTGGGAAGAGTTGAGGCAGACAGCAGTATCAGTTGGTACTTCTCAGGAGGGGTCATTACCACCAGTGGCACTTTCATACAATGCCCTGGCCCAGAACAAGGATGACCCAGGGACCTGCCGTTGACTTTGGTCCCACCTTTTGCAGAGAGAGGAGTCTGAGTTATCCCGTCTAGTCTAACTTGCCTTGTGCGGGGTCCTGGAGCTCAAGAACTCACGGTCAAACCTTCCGGCTTTCCACCTTGGCTACACAACTGGAATCAGCTGGGGAGCTGTAACAGTTACTGACACCCAAGTCTCACCCCCAGACATTCTGAGGTAACTGTTCTGAGGTACAACCTGGCACTGAGATGCTTTAAAGCACCCCTGTGACCCACGTGCAGTCAGGCGGCTCTGTGCCACAACCCTTAGGACTCACTCCTCTCTCCTTTCCTCAGGACACCCCCTCCTGCCCAAATCCAGCTCCTCTGACCACTCAAGTCTTTCTCTCTCTCCCCAGTGCCACCACCTCAGAGGCTTTCCAAGGCTGTGTCCTTCTGCCTGCAGCAAATGAGCACCCCGACTCTTAGGTTTTGGAAATTGTTCTGGACTGAACTGTGTCCCTCCAAAATTCACATGTTGAAATACCTCAGAAAGTGACTGTATTTGGAGACGTGGCCCTTAAAGAGGTAATTAAGGTAAAATGAGTTCATATGGGTGGATCCTGATCCAATGGGGTGAATTTATCAGAAGAGATTAGGTCACAGACAGGCGCAGAGGGAGAGCACGTGAAGACAGAGGGAGGAGGTGGTCGGCTGTGAGCCAAGGAGAGAGGCCTCAGCCGCCCCATCTGTGCGTCTTGTCTTGGGGGCCTGAGCTGGCGAAGAGCGAACTCTTCCCGTGCACAAGGTGCCTTGTGAGTCAAGTCCTTCTCTCCCCAGAGGCTGATTCTGCTGGGCCTGTGGATGAGTCTTTCATATCTGGGAGGGCTTTCTGCACAGACGGGAACACCCACAACCATATGAACTTTGCTCAGTGCTCAGTGGATTGAGCATTTATGCACTTATATAAAATTCGATTAAATTCTCTCAATTTAAACTGAAATTGAAAATCCAATATAACTGATTCTTTTGAACACTTCACCACTTTAAATAGCAGACAAAATACACAAATATGAAATCAGAACTTAGTACAACATTTAACTTTAAACTGTTCTAAATACCAAATACCATATGTGGAATTTATTTCTTCATTAAGGTTGTTTTTTACGTCCCTAGGATTACGGATGAACTTATTTTCACATCTTCCTAATGTTTCAGTAATATTGGTTTGACACCTTCTAGGTTATGATTCTCACCAGACCCAAAAGCTCACTGAGGTTCTCGATTTTTGACCATTTCTTGGTTGGGGCACAATCTCAGTATTTTCTCCCCAAGTGATTCAACCCCAAGCCAATAGCTATGAGCTGAGCCTCTTTTTCTTGTTGTAAAACTTAGTTGTTAGGTTACTGAGACTTTTTAAGTCCACTCCTTTCTCTAGGTTTAAGTTTGTCATCAGAACTTGGTTTTTGTCTCTGAAAATGATGTCTCACTTGGCCAAGATTATACAACGCATTGCTCTGTATTGGAATAGACTGATCTGGTCGATCAGGGTTATAAACCACGTATGTGTCTTTACTGGTGTTTTGTTCTTTTTTTTTAAAGACCTTATTTTTTCCTTTTTCTCCCCAAAGCCCCTCCAGTACATAGTTGTATATTCTTCATTGTGGGTCCTTCTAGTTGTGGCATGTGGACGGTGCCTCAGCGTGGTTTGATGAGCAGTGCCATGTCCGCACCCAGGATTCGAACCAGCGAAACACTGGGCCGCCTGCAGCGGAGCGCGCAAACTTAACCACTCGGCCACGGGGCCAGCCCCTTTACTGGTGTTTTATTACCATTAGTGGAACCACCAGGATTTCATTCCCCATGAGTTGAGTCTGTGTGCTCAGCAACCCCCTGCAGGATATGAAGGAAATTTATTTCCTTGGAATACACCCCCGAGTCTTCTTTTTGTTTGGTTGTTGTGACTGACCCCTGGTGCTGATAAACTGTTGGACCCCCTTTCCATGTAGTTATTCTACACTTTCTATTAACTCATTAATTAGAAGCTCACACCCCTTTATAGACTCCACTTGTTTCAATTAACCTTCGTATATTTTCATGCTGAAATCACCCCATCATGATCACTGCCTGAGCTTGACTCACCTGAAAAGTATCTTCTAAGTAATTAACCTTGGAAGGTGCCTTGTTTGAAGGCTCCAGCCAATCCAGGGTTCTTCCCATCTTCACTCCAACGACGGGCAGTGAGGACAAGGGCAGTCTGGGCCACACATGCACAGGCTGTTTTGTGAGGAGCAGAGACAGGATGACGTCTCTCCTTCCTTGGCTGATTTTGGAACCGTCTGAGAGGCTAGGAGCAAACACAGGTGATCACAGGTGGGCCTTTGAGAGACCAGACCCAAGCTGAGCCGCTCTGGGGGCTCACGCACCAAAGATGGCCCAGGGCTAGGAGGAAGGCTCTCCCTGCCCACGGCCGTGAGGATGACGACAGCCTTTTATTAGCGGTTTGTGCCAGACCTTGTTCTCTTACTTTGAGTATAGATACTATCTCATTTAATAGTCCTCCAAATAAACTTCTGAGCTGGGTGTCATTTATCCTTATTGTACAGATCAGGAAGCTGCAGCGTGGTGAGATAGGTAACATCCAGCAAGTAGTAGGGCAGGCATTTTATCTAATTGCCCAAGTTTTTTTTTTAACTTAAACTTTGCCCTTAAAGTAAATACACATACTGAAAAGTGTTACCGCTAGTGAACAGATTGATGAGTTACCGCAAAGTGAACAGCCCCTTAGAAACACACTCTGTGGGCCCGGGAGATAGAATGTTACCAGCATCCCAGAAGCGTTCCTCATGTCTCCTCCTCAGCACTCTCAGCCCCAGGCAATCACCAGTCTACTTTCTGTTCTATCAATTTGTCTTTTCTGGAAACTTCCTTACTTTCTGGCACTGTAGGATGCTTCAGGCTCATATTATGTTTTCCCTGCCCTAACCCTAGAAACAAGCCTTTCTTCAAGGGAGCACGGGTTGTGCTTGTTGGAGAATGGTGTGTAGAAACCAAGATCTGGGAGCCAGGTGCACTTGTTGCTCCTTGAGTGTCTGTTTCCAGCTCCTCTCGGTAGAGGAAATATACCTATATACATACTAACCCGTGTCCACACACATACGTGTGTTTATTGCTGTTCTGTTCTCTCTCTCTGTATACATATTGATATAAATATAAGTTCATGCTGATATTGTGACTCTAATCCAGCACCACAGGGTTCCTTCCAGCCTTTCCCCTGGGTTATTTGTAATTTCTTTCTCTGACAGTGAGAAACCTTGCTCTCATTATTTACGGTATACTTTCTTACTTATTCAATTTTAATATACATGTGTATTGGGTTGATTGGTGCCCTCAAAAAGACATGTCCATGTTCTAACCCTGGAAGCTGTCAATGTAAACCTATTTGGAAAAAGGGTCTTTGCAGATGTAATTAAGTTAATGGTCTCAATATCCTTACCTGGATTATCCAGGTGGGTCCTAAATCCAGTGACAAGTGTCCTTATAAGAGACACGCAGAGGAGAGAGATAAAGCCACGTGAAGACGGAGGCAGAGATTAGAACGATGCAGCCACAAGCCAAGGACACCTGGAGTCACCAGAAACCTAACAAGGCAAGGAAGGAGTCTCCTCTAGAGCCTTCAGAGGGCCTGTGGCCCGGACAACACCTTGATTTTGGACTTCTGGTCTCCAGAACGGTGAAAGACTAAATTTCTGTTGTTTTCAGCCACCAAGTCTGTAGTAATTTGCTACAGCAGCTTCAGGAAACTAACACAACATGTAAAATAGTTTCAAAATTGCTAACCGGACCCTTAGGAGAAACAAATTTACCAACTAGAGCACAATGTTTGTATATAGTTCTTTTTGTCTGCCCCACAGTGTCCAGTTAAAATACTGTTTTTCTAAGCTACTTAGGTCAACTCCACTGTATGTACGCTTTTTTTGGTCTGACTTCTTCCATTCAGCATGATTTTGCTATTCACTGTTGTTGAGTGTGTCAAAAATGTGTTCCCTTTTATTGCCGAATAGTGTTCCATTACATGGATAGACCACATTTGTTGATCCAGACGTGGTGCTAATAGACAGATTCGGGGGTTTTCAAGTTTTTGGTTGTTACAAATAAAGCTGCTGAGAACATTCTTATGGAAGTCTTTGTGTAGCCACATATTTTAAATTCTATTGGATAAATACCTAGGAGTAGAAGAGCTGGGTCATGTGGTAGGTGTATGCTTACATTTTTAAGAAACTGCCAAGTTGCTTCCCAAAGTGCTTGTACTATTTCACGTTCCCATCATCAGTGTAGGAGAGTTCCAGTTATAAAGAGCAGAAATTAAAAACTTTTTCATAAAGTCCAATTTATCAATTTTTTTCTTGTATGGTTCATGCTTTTCGTGTTCTAAGAATTCTTTGTTTAATTCAAGGTCACAAAGATTTTCTCTTTTGTTTTCTTCTAGAAGTTTTATCCTTTTAGCTCTTATGTTTAGGTTTAGGATCTGTTTCAAGTTAATTTTTGCAGAGAGTGAGATGTAAGGGTTGCGGTTCATTTTTTGGCATATAGATGTTTAATCGCTCCAGCGATATTTGTTGAAAAGACTATCTCCTCCTCCACCCCAACTTAATTAATTCTGGAGTCTCTGTTCTGTTCTATTGACCTTTATATACATCCTTGTGCCAATAGCACATGTACTGTAGTCTTGTAGCCAATAGTAAACACTTTCCAATTTGTTCTTCTTCAAAATTATCTTGATTATTCTTGGTCCTTTGCATTTCCATATAAATATTAGAATCAGCTTATAAATTCTTTCCCTCTCTCGCTCACACACACAAACACACACACGCCTCCTGGGTTTAAAAAACAACTCTGGGGCCGGCCCCATGGCGCAGTGGTTAAGTTCGCGGGCTCTGCTTTGGCGGCCCAGGGTTTTGCCGGTTCGATCCTGGGCGCGGACATGGCACCACTCATCAGGTCACGTTGAGGCGTGTCCCACATACCACAACTAGAAGGACCCACAACTAAAATATACAACTATGTACTTGGGGGATTTGAGGAGAAAAAGCAGGGAAAAAAAAAAAAAGAAGATTGGCAACAGTTGTTAGCTCAGGTGCCAATCTTTAAAAAGAAAAAACAAAATTCTGGAAGTGTGACCAAAATACAGAAAAGCACACCAATCAAAGGTATATAGCTTGATGAATTTTTACAGTTAACAAACCCATACAACCCGCACCCAGATGGAGAAACAGGACTATATCAGCACCCCAGGGCACCCTTCAAATAATGCACCCCAAAAGGATACACTTTGGCTTCTTTTGCCTAATTGAATGTAAGGTTCATCTACGTTGTTGAAAGTAGTTGTAGTTTTGTTTATTCCCCTTTCTGTACAATATTCCATTGTACAAATACAACGTAATTTATTCATCCATTCTACTGTTGAGTGGCATTTCGGTAGTCTCTAGGGCTATTAGGAACCGTGCTATGAACATTCTCATAGACTTCTGGAGAAGATGTGAGCATTTCACTTGGATACATTCCTAAGCACGGAATTGTGGGGTCGTCCGTTTTAGCAGACACTGCAAACAGCATTCTGAAATGATTATACTATTTTACACTCCTCATGGCAGTGTCTGTATGGTTCTAGTTGGTAATGCTTGGTATTTTCTGTCTTTTTCATTTTTGCCATTCTGAAATGTAAACAGTGGCACTGCATTGTGGGTTCTTTTTAGTTATTTTTAATTGTGGTAAGATACACATAAAATTCACCATCTTAACCATTTTCAAGTGTACAGTTCCGTGGTATAAAGTGCACTCACAGTGTCACACTTCCATCCCCACCATCCATCCACAGGGCTCTTCATCTTGCAAAACTGAAACTTTGTGCCCGTTGAACAACAACTCCCATTTCCCCTCTCCCCAACCCCTAGCAGTCAGCCACTACCCTGCTTTCTGTCTTTATGAATCTGACTACTTTAGGTACCGCATATAAGTGGAATCGTACATTATATGTCCTTTTGTAACTGGTTTATTTCATTTAGCATAATTTCCTCAAGGTTCATCCATGTTACAGGATGTGTCAGAATTTCCTTCCTTTTTAAGGGCTGAATAATATTCCATTGTATGTATATACCACAGTTTGTTTATACACTCATCCATCAATAGACACTTGAGCTGCTTCCACCTTTTGGTTATTGTGAATAACAACGCTTACAAACATGGGTGTACAAATATCTGTTTGAGTTCCTGCTTTCAATTCTTTGGGGTATACACCCAGAAGTGGAATTCCTAGACCACATGGTAATTTCATTTTTATTTTTTTGAGAAACCACCATACTGTTTTCCATAGCAGCTGCATCATTTTAAATTCCCACCAACTGTACACAAGGGTTCCAATTTCTCCAAATCCTCACCAACACTTGTTTTCTGTCTTTCTGATAGCAGACATCCTAATGGATGTAAGATGGTCCATTGTGGTTGTAACTTGCCTTTTCCTGGTGACTCAGGCAGCTGAGCACCTTCTCCTGTGGTTACTGGCCTTGGGAACCACCTTTTGTAAAGTGCACATTCAAGTCTTTGCCCACTTTTCTTACAGGTTGTCACTCTTTTTCTTATTGGTTTAAAGTTTATATATTCTGAATGATCACTTTGCTAGATGTATGCTTTGCAAATATCTTCGCTTAATCTATGGGCTACCTTTTCTAGCAGGAGGGGAAATCTGTAGCTTGTGTTCTCTCCACAATTTTTGAAAATCAAACCTCAATTCTTCCTATTCTTTAGGGTTTAATAGTAGTTGAACCTTTTCTATGAAACGTTAGATTCTGTGACCTAACGGTGTACACTCCTACCTTTGTCTCTTACACAGCCCACAGTCAGACCACGTTGCTTACCTTCCTTGTATGTGTTACTTCCCAGCCTAGACCTTAAATCTGAGGGCAGGGACCTTCTTTTGTATCATCCTTAGCACATACCAGAATGTACAGCTACAGCAAAAGCTTAATACTTGTTACATGATTCGAAAAATATTAATACTACAAAGAATGTCTACTCGTAGTATTAAGAAGAATTGATGGCAAATACATTGTTCAAATTAAATACATTGTGTTAAAGAGGTCTTGAAAGCACAGCCACAGAAGTATTCGTCAAACAAGTTTAATCTCTACAACATAAAGGAATGATATTGGGAGTGTTCCACTCCATCTTCCCTAGACATCATTTGGAATTCCAGTTATTAACAGTTCTGAACACCACATTCATTATCTACTTAGTCTTGTTTTCTATTCACCTCTAAAAACCCTTCCTTTTCACCTGGAGTTAGTGTAATTACTCTATTCTCCATTCACATGTGTCTTTATGCTTTTGTTCTGTGGTTGGTCTCTTTGGTCAGTGTACCTCCATTCAGGTCATGAGTCTGGACAAGCCTGAAATGGGAAGGTAACAGAAGCCACCAACATGCTCCTTGAGAATCTCGTCTTGGCCACAATTAGCTACCCAGCATGTTTCTCAGTAAGGATGAAGGGGCTGCAGGCCGTGTTGGGGATGTCAATGTTCTTCAAATATCAAATGATATTTTTAAAAACCTCTGTTTTAACATCCACTTTAAAAATTGTTTTTAAATGCAACATATCACTGCTCAATTTATGCTTTCACTTCTCTAATCAGTATGTTTGTGGGCCCAGAAACACACTGAGTCCTAGAAGTGAGAGCTGAGCTTTAGTAGAGGAAAACAAAACAAATTTTCAAAGTCTCATTTTAATACTTTTTTGGAAGACTATCTACTTAAATTAAATTTCATTGCTTGTCTTCTGGGGCTGAGATCAAGAAAAATGAGCTGTGTTATCTCTTTGGGGGTGTTTGGTATGGAGCGCCTGCATTTCTCTCACATATCAGATGACAAGACGACCAGTGTTTTTACAGGCTCTGCGCCCTTCTCCTTGGAATTCTACAACAAACCCCTCTCAAATTCAAGTGTAACTTCCTTGGAATAAAGTGCTCCACAGAGGATTCCAGATCCTCTTTCTGCATCCAGCAAATCAGAGAAAATGAGTCAAAACTCAGAGAGAATTTTCCATCAGCTAGTGTGACATTCTGGAAGGTACGGGAAATCCTTGAAGCCTCTAGGGCATGATTTAACGTCTTACTGCAACAAAACTGCAGGAGTAATTTTCCATGGTATGGCCAATTCAGTCCTTATTACAATAGGGACACAATAAATACAAAGCATTTCCTCAAGTGCTTAACTCATGGAAAACAACCCTGGGTAAACCAAAATGCTTAGAACCTGAGGAGGGCTGGAAAATGGATGTTCTGGTTACTACAGGGCTTGGTGGCGCTTAACAGAAGCTGATCATAGTAGCTTAACCCAATAAGGGGTTTGTTTATCCAACGTAACAAGAGTCTGGGGGAGGCAGGGCAAGCCACCTGAGACAGCGGGTCCTGCTCCAGCCCCCTCAGCACAGTCATGAACAGCCACTGCAGTGTGGCTCTGCCTCTCACAGTGTGCAAGGGAGGGCATGTGAAAGGCAGAAAGCTTACGCCAGCTGGGCTGTCCTTTTTTTAAAATACCAGGGAAAAAGGAGCTTTCCATGAAGTAACTTCTATTTCAGCTCATTGGCCAGTGGATCAGATGACCGCCTTGGCTGGAAGGGCATTTTGGGAGGTATTTTAGATTGGGTTTGTAACACCTCCCCACCCCCACCCACCAAGGCTGGGCAAATTTATGGTTCTGTTAGCAAAGCAGAAGAGTAGATCCTGGGTAGTCAGAGCAGCAACGTCTAATACATTTGATTAATTGAGTAAAGTGTCACACTTTATGTTTTAAATCTTGCTGTTAGACATTTTTCTAAAAATGTATTTATCCATTTTCATGCCTTTGAAAGTTCACCACTGCACAAATCATAACTAAGTTTTCTTTTATTATTTCCCAACTTGATTTTTTAAGAAGAAAGGACAACTTATGATGCGTCCACTTGATGGACTACTAGTCATTACAAACAACAAATGTGTGGCAAAGATTTGCACAAGCACCTCACAAAAAACTGTCCAAATGACTAACAAAAATATGAAAAAGATACTCAGCTGTGTCATTGGGAATATGCAAATTAAAGCCATAATAAATTACTATTACATACCCAGCAAAGTGTTTAAAACTGAAAAAAGAGATAATACCAAATGTTGGTGAGGATGTAGAGCAACTGAAACCTTCGTACGTTGCTGGGGCCAGGGAAAAAGGTACGAACTTTCTGGAACGTTGTTACATCTACTAAACCTGAACCTATGAGCCAGCAACCCCACTCCTAGGTACCTGCTTACCTCTGCTCACCAAAATACACGCACAGGTGTGTTTATATTCATAATAGCAAAAGCCTAGAAACCAATCAAATATGCACCAACAGTGGAACGGATAGATAATGGTATAGTCATGCAGTGGAATACTATTCAGCAACGAGAATGAGCAACCTACAATTACATGCAACAATATGAATGACTCTCACAAACACACTTGAGCAAAACAAGCCAGACACAATCACAAAAAAAGACCTACTGTGTGTCTATTTACATAAAGTTCAAAAACAGGCAAAATTATCCTTTGACCTCTAAGGAAAAGTCAGAAAAGTAGTTAAAATTCCACGAGGAGAGTAGTGACTTAAAATAGGCAAGAAAAGGGGCCGGCGGGGTGGCATGGTGGTTGAGTTCTTGTGCTCCACTTTGGCTGCCTGGGGTTCACAGGCTCAGATCCGGGGTGCAGACCTAGAACTGCTCGTCAGGCCGCACAGTGGTGGCGTCCCACACAAAATAGAGGAAGACTGGCCCTGAGCTAACATCTGTGCCAATCTTCCTCACACACACACACACAAAGGCAAGAAGAGGCTCCTGGGCTCCTGATGTTGTCCCGTTTCTTGATGACCTTTGTGAAAATTAAGGTATATATTTATGATTGGTTCACTTTTCTGTATGTTATACTGCAGTAAAAAAAGAAAAAGTTACAACGATACACAGCTGTTACAAGGAAGAGGTCCCATCTTTTGTCTAAGGCCAACTCTATCCAACTGGGCTTTGGATCCCAGGTGTTTTTGTTTGTTTGTTTGTTTGTTTTTACTGTACCAGAGCCCCAAGATATTATATATCTTCCTTCTCTCCTACTTCTGTAACATCTCCTTCCGTACTAGTGCCATCCCATCAGCATTTACTCATGTTCAAGACTCTCCCATGAAAACAACCACCCTCTCCTTTACCCAGATGTCCCCTTGGTTATTATTCTTTCCTTTACTGTCAAATTCCCGCGTAAAGAAAGTCTCAGCCCCCTGGCCTTCCATTTTCCCCTTTTCCCATTGCAGTCTGGTTTACTTCCCCACTGCTCACCTGAACCCGTGTTTGCTGATTTCTAAAACAGCCTCTCTGTTGTTAACCCAATAGACATCTTTCAATTGTCTTCTTATTTGACTTCTCAGCATTATTTGCTACTGTTGACCATTCCTACCATTTAGAAGAACTCTCTTGTTTGGGCATTTTGGACCTACTGGCTCCTGACTTCCCACCTAACTTCTCTGGCTCTTCTCTTCCTCTGCTCATTTTTGAAATGTTGCAGACGTCGCTTCCGAACTACAGAGCTGTATATCCAACTGCCATGCAACACTTTCACTCAGATGACGCAGGAGGACTGAGAGCTCAACTAAGTCTAACATCTCCCTCCTTAATGTTGTTCTCCTTTCCATATTCTTTGTCTCAGTAAATAGCACTCACCAGTACACAAGCCTGAAACCTATGATCCATTCATAGTTATTGAATAAAACACAGAGGATGCGAAACTGTGGGTATGACTTCTGCTTCCAGAATCATGGTGGACTTGATACTGTGGGGGAATCATCCTGCTTCAAAACAACTAGATGCTGGATCAAAAAAATTTTTTTTTTTTGCTGAGGAAGATTTGCCTTGAGCTAACATCTGTGCCAGCTGTCCTGTTTTGTATGTGGGTCACCACCACAGCATGGCCACCAACGAGTGGTGTAGGTCCATGCCCAGGAACTGAACCTGGGCTGCCAAAGTGGAGCACACCAAACTTAACTACTAGGACACAGCACCAGTCCTTCAAAAACATGTTTTGCCTGGCTCTCAGAAATTAGAAAAATCTTCAAAGATCCCTCTTCCCACCAAATAAGGAGAAATAAATCTTGAGCACAGACTAGAGCAGGGCTCTGTATGCATGCTGGAGAGGTGGAGCTGGTCAGAGTGCAAATGCCAATAGCAGCTCTGTGTGAAGAGATGAACCAGATACTCATGCATTTAGGGGACACCACAGAAAGAGTGAAAGTGGCCCCAGATTGCTAGTACTCTTGGGCACATAGCAGAAGCAGATGCAGAGGACAGAAAATGTCTTCAATTTAAGCCATGAGAATTCCCACATATTAAGATCAAGGAAATATAAATTCACAATCTAAGATCACCAAGTATACATGGAGGCAAGCCACCATGGGTGAGAGAGAGAAAAAACACACAACTTATTCAGATATTGGGATTGTCAGTACAGAGTCTAGAATAACTAGGTAAGAAGTGTTTAAAGAAATAAATTATGGAACCACAAACATGGGCAAGCAATAAGAGACTATCAGGAATAATGGGAAAGAGCTGTATAACAATAATATGGAACTTCTAAAAATGAAAAATAGATTTTTAGAAATAAGAAAAGTCAATGTAGGGGTTTAACAACAAGTGAAACATAGTTGAAGGGTGAATCAGAACATTTGGCTGAAGAAATTCCCCAGAATGCAGCACACAGAGGTAAGAAAATGGAAAGTAAGAAAGAAGCTATGAGATATGGAGAACAGAAGAGGGAAAAGAAACATTTATTCTGAACTCTAAAAGAAGAGAGTAGGGCAAACCAAGGAAAAGGAATAATTTAAGAGATAATGATTGAGAATTTTCCAGAAGTGATCATAGATATAAATCTATTTTTCCAAATAGAGTAAAAGAAGCTCAGGTATGGATACACCATAGTGAAACAGCAAAGCCAAAAAGATTCCAAAGGCAGCCAGAGAAAAAGAAGAGAGATCATCTGCAAAGGTGCAACAGCAATGATGAAAATCTGGAGGAAGGGCACAATATCTTCAAAGTGTCAGTCTTGCATTGTAGGTCCAAGCTACTTTTTTTTTTGGGCTGAAGATTAGCCTTGAACTAACATCTGTGCCAATCCTCCTCTATTTTGTGTGTGGGTTGCTGCCACAGCATGGCTGATAAGTGGTGTAGGTCCATGCCTGGGATCTGAACCTGTGAACCCCCACTGCTGAACTTAACCACTATGCCATGGGGCCGGCCCCAGGTCCAACCTATTTTTTAAGAATGAAAGTGATACGAAGACATTTTTAGATAAACAAAAATAGAATTTACCACCAAGAGACCTCCATTAAAGGAACTTGTAAAGATTTACTTCAGAAAGAAGGAAACGATCATAGAATGATGGTCTGAGATATGAGAAGGAATGGTAAGTAAATAAAACAGCAAACATATAAGCTACTACAAATGTATAGATAAGTATCTGTGTAAAATAAAGAGGGGTGACCAGATTTAAAGTGTTCTAAGGTCCTTGGATTGTCTGGAGGGAGGGTTTAAGATATTATTTAATTTAAAGCTTTGTTCTATTAAATATGCATGGTAAAATTTCAAAGGTAGCATTAATAGAAATGGAATACATAAGTTCCACATGAATGAAAAATTAAAGAATAGATTGCCTATTAGACAAAAAGCCAAAACCCAGCTATGTGAAGTTTCCAAGAGATTCCTAAAGTTTAAGGTCAGGGGAAAGCAGAGAGCGGGAGAGGAAGAAGAAGGAGAAGAAGAAAAAGAAAGAAGGAGGAGGAGGAGGAAGAGGGATAGAGGGAAAAGGAGGAAGGAGAGAGAAAGGATGTATCGGACAAATAGCAATAAAAAGAGACCTGGGATGGTTAACTTATTATTTGACAAAATACATTTTAAAACAAAAAGCAGTATTGGTGATAAAGAGGGCCACTACTTAATGTAAAAGTTAAATTCATCACAAAGAAATACAGTTGTCCCTAGGTATCTGAGGGGGATTGGTTCCAGGACCCCCACGGATACCAAAATCCTCAGATGCTCAAGTCCCTTATATAAAATGGCATATAACCTACCCACATCCTCCCGTATATGTTAAATCATCCCTAGATTACTTATAATATCTAAAACAACATAGATGCTATGTAAATCGTTGTAATACTGTATTGTTTAAGGAATAATGACAAAGGGAAAAAAGTCTGTACATGTTCAGTACAGAAACCCGTGGATACAGGAGGTTGACTGTGTAACAATTTTAACTTGTATGCACCCATTTAAATAACCTCAAGCTATAAAAAACAAAAGTTCATAGAGATTCAGGGTAAAACGGACAAACCCAGAATCATAGGTACTCCTTGTTCTTTACTGTAAAAATCGTAAATAAACAATGAGTGAACATATTCAAAACACAGCATTTGTACTGCTTGTGGGATTAATCTCCATTTGCTATACTTTCTTATGATTATTTTTATAATTAAAATACTTTTTTTGAAAAATGAAGTGTGGAGGTGAAAATCTTAGTTAACTGAGGGCTTGGGGTGGGCTCAGTTAATTATAGTTTTACTATATTTGGGGTAATTATATTCTGTACTTTCAGTTCCTACCCCAATGTTTATCAGACTTAATACATTTTAACAATTACAACTTAACTGCTTGCTTCTTTGTATTTAGCTAAAACGTCAAATGATTTACTTATGGACTTAAAAGGCTGAGGCACTCCTTGACTGATACATTAAAGAGTCTGCTTTATTACATAGTTTCTGTTTTCCTAAATAAGAATAAAAGAATTTTGGGAGGAATGCATAACAATGCACTCCAAGTTTGAATACGCTACTACTGACTGTCAATGGCTACATCATTCCGGATATCTGTCTCAACAAGAATTCTGTGATTTTTCTCTGCTTCTGCCCAGACGTGCTTTTATCATTGTAGGGATCAGTCAACCCCCCCCCCCAAAAAAAGTAGAGAAAGATACAAATTGGTAATCGTTTTTCTCATATTAATACTCCATTGAACTTATACTGCTATTAAAACTCAGGGTGCTACCTCTGCTTATGCCTTTTGAAACACATTGTGGTGAGCAACAGTTAGATGAAATAGGAACAGATCATTGTTTACAAACAGAAAATAAGGCAGCCTGAGAGGAAGCTGGTTCTAAAGAATACAGGCACAGGATTATTTTATCACAGTACTGGAAACAGTACATAGACTCTCTTTGAATATACCATCTAAAAATCTAAACTGTAGAACCTACTTAGTCTACCTATACAGAATATATTTTTCATAATTGTTTAAATTTGTACGCAGTTCTGGCAAAGTAATAACACTATGTTGGAAAAGTAAAACTAATTTTAAATGTATTGTTATATTTTGAAAAATACGGAATAACGATAGGAATTCTAAATTCCTATGAATATTTTACCCAACAGATGTGTTTTAGAATCTTTTGAGATTGAATATCCAGAGAATTTAGTTGGTGTTATCCTTTTGCTGTTTAAAGACAACAATAAGAGAATAAGAATGGAATGCAGTTACTTCCAATTCTTTGCTATAGTCTAGAAACGAAATCTTAAAAACTTCAGAGTAGATTAATAAATAAAACAATTTCAATATACTTCTTTAAACTATTATCATTTTTATTATCCTTTTTTCATTATCTTTGTTTACTGTTTAAATTTATTGAATTATAACATGCATACCAAGAGTAAAAATTGTAACTGTACATCCTGATGAATCTTCACAAAGTGAGCATATCCGTTACCAGCACACTGTATCATCCACTTTTAAGGTGATAAACTGCTAAAATGGAAGGATTACAACTATCAACAGCCACCACAAAAAGGCAGAGTAGTAAACAAGAACGAGTAAGTGTAACTAAATCAGGTGGGAGGCACACTTGCAAAAATGAAACAATTTTTGGCACACATCGCATACCAGAGTATTCTCTACCGTCAGAACGTGAGAGAATACACCGCGTCAACCCGAGCGGTTCCTGATTTGGGGGTTCTCGCCTGTGCTTCCCCCCTCTCTGAAGTAACTGTACATCTCAAAGCAAACAACAGAAAAATGCAAAACTTCAGAACCAGTCAGATTGCTCAGCAACGTTTTTGTCTTCTTTCCAACTACATCCATGTAATGCTTCTGTCACAAATTGTGACCTTACTCGGTAACTTTAAAGTTGAAAATCACCTTTTCAGCGTTTGAAAAGCGCTTTCTTCTTTCCTTGGATCTGGAGGTCATTTTTGTTCGCTTGAAATTTAAATTGCAGGCCGTCTAATTCCTCGTCTAGTCATAGCGCCCGAGGTTACCAAAGACGCCGTGACATCCCCAGCGACCACCCACGTTTGCCTTGTCAGTGCAAGCCATTCTCAGCCTAGGTCCCGAAATTATTTTACCCTTGGAGAGCAGAAGTGAACCCTTTCTTAGATTGTTTATTCTTTCTAGTTTCAACCGTTTCTTCGACCCCACCCCCACCCCCGAGTAACTTTCCGGGTTACTAACAAATAGTTTACATGGGTCGCTATTTGTTTTGTGCGGAATTTACAAGCAATTTAGCCACACGTGATGAGCAACACTCCGGGGTGGGGCGGGGGAGCGGCGCCTTCCCGTCCCCGAACCCACAGAGCCGAGGCCCCTGGTACCCAGATGGAGCAACAGTGAAGGCTCCGCAAAGCCCAGGAACGTTCCCGGAGCCGCGAGCCCCGCAGACTGCAGGTGGCGGAGCTCGGCTGCCTTCCGGGCCGAAGGGCGGGTGAGGGGTCCGGGGACCAGGGTCCCGCTGGGGCGCCCGAGGAACGTGGGGGCGGCCCCGCCTTCAGCGCCCCCACCGCAAGGAGGAGTCACCGCTGCGCATCCCGTCACCAGGGCAACTCTGCAACCCGACACCGAGGCGCTCGACTCCGCATCCCAAGCCAGCGGCCGCAGAGGAGAGGCGCATCGCCATCGGCCGCGGGGCCCCGAGGCTCGCCGGACGCCGCCGTCCCGGGTGCCGAGCGCGCTGCGTGGACGCCCTCCGCGCGGCCCGGACTCGGCCGCCCGCGCCCGCCGCGCCCGCCGCGCCTGCACCCGCCGCCGCACGTGGCGCCGTGATTGCGCCGGCCGTATCCCTCCGCGCCCCCGCCGCCGCTCCCCGCCCGCCGAGACCCTCGGCCGGCGCCGCGGAAGGATCGCACGCACGCGCGCACGCCCGCGCGGCCGCGAGCACCGAGGGCGCCGCGCTGAGGGGCCGCCGCCGCCGCCGCCGCCGCCCGCAGCCCTCGCCGTGTCAGTCAGCCCGCGGCTGCGGCGGGCGGCCGGGCGGGCGGCCGGGCTCGCTCGCGGCTCGTCCCTCCCGCCGTCCCCGCGTCCTCCGTGCGCAGCGCCGCGGGCAGGGGGCGGTCGGTGCCTGCGCAGAGCCGCCTCCTCCCGCCCCCGCCCCGCCCCCCGCGCGCCGCTCCCGCCGCCGCTGCGCCTGCTGCTGCTCGCCGTCCCCGCTGCAGTGCTGAGGGCTGAAGATGGCCGGGTGGCAGAGCTACGTGGACAACCTGATGTGCGATGGCTGCTGCCAGGAGGCCGCCATTGTCGGCTACTGCGACGCCAAATACGTGTGGGCCGCCACGGCCGGGGGCGTCTTCCAGAGCATCACGGTGAGGACCGCGGCCGGGGCCCCGCCGAGCGGGCGCGGGGGCCGGGGGCGCCGGCAGGTGTGCGGGGCCGGGCTGCGGCGGGCGGCGGGCGGGCGGCGGGCGGCGGGCGGGCAGGCCGAGGCCGGGATGCCCCTCCGCGGCCGCGCTGACAGCGGGGGCGGCGGCCGCGCTCGGGCCGGCGGCGGGGCGGGGGAGGGGGCGCGCCCGCGGCGGGGGCGGGCCCGGCGCCCGCAGCCCCTGTGGCCCCGCCGGCCGCAGGGCTGCCTGTCGCGGCGCGGGGCCCGGGCGGGGCGGCGCGGGCCTCGGCGCGGGGCGGCGCTCGGGGCCCCGGGGCTGCGAGCCGGGCGCGCCGCCGGCGTAGGCGGGTGGTGAATCTCGACTCGGGCTCGGGCTCCGGAGGGTTTTTTTTTTTTTTTAATTCTCCAAGATGGCGAACTGCCATTGATCTCTCTCCGCCTATGGAGACTCATCGATAGACCGTTATCCCCGGTGACGCAACGCAGCCCCGCAAAGGGGGCGCTCCCGCGGGACGCCGGCGAGGTGCGGGCCGGGGAGTCCCCGCCGCCGAGCCCCTCCCTGCGGAGCGCGGGCGGGCGGGCGGACGGCGCGGCTCGGCGCCCGCGGCGCTCTCGGACCGGGCGTTTGACTTGGGCGCCACACGTCTGCGGAGGACTCGTCAGCGACCCGCGGGCTGCCGTATTGTTGTGCCTCTCGCTAAGGTCGTGGCGAGCCGGTCGCACACGGGAGCGTTCCCTTAACGTGCTGGCCTCGCGCTCCCGGCCCGCCAGACGCCCGGCGCCGGGCCCGCGCCGCCCCCTGCCCGTGCCCGGGGCTGCAGAGCCGCGGCGGCCGTCGCCCGGCCCTTTGTGTGCGGCCCGCGGCGCTGCGCGGGTGCGGGCGCGTGCCTGCCAATGGCTGGGCCTGCTATGACTCTGCAGTTCCGAGGGGGGCGACGCCTTCCTGCTCGCTCGCCGAGCGTTGGCAGGCACGTTTCTGCTTTCCGGTTTGCTGGCTGCCTCAGTTTCTTTCCCCCGCCGTCTCCCTCCATTTTCTCTCGCCTCTCCGTCGCCCGCTGCGCTGCTGCGGGCAGCGGCCTGTCTGCGTTTGGCGGGAGGGGAAGGGAAGTTGGAGAGAGCGAGGAGGGAGATCTGAATCGGGCCGTGCGCTGAGCTCTGCGGTTGGAAGTTCGTCCGGGGGGCGCGTTTCGGGCGGCGTGGAGCCAAGGGCAAGCGCACGGATCCGCTGAGCACCGGCTTTGTGTCGGACTTTCAGGCAACTTTGGATCTGATGCAACACGACTGACTAACGTGACTGATGCTGATGGAACCGCTGTCAAGTTTCTAGGTGGCTCCTTACCATTACATAAGCTCTTCAGGGACCGCCTGACTTGATAGTTTATAAATAACTCAAGTTTGCGGTTTGTCTAGTGTCAACGACCAGCTATTTGAGAGTCTCTGCCTAGACTGGTCTTTAGTTCGCAGACTGCACTGTTAACTGAACTCTGGCTAACTGATGTAGATATGGAATCACGTGGGATCGAGTAATTCTGTAGACCAGACTGAAATCTCCTTTGACGCTAGCGCAAAGTGGATGTCTTGCAGTGGTAATACACACTTGGCGCACAGTCGTCTTTCCTGTTATATTAAGGCCTGAAAGAAATTAACTGTAACTTAATGTTTCTTTTTCTTTTTCTTTGGTGGGGGCAGCCAGTAGAAATAGATATGATTGTAGGAAAAGACCGGGAAGGTTTCTTTACCAACGGTTTGACTCTTGGCGCAAAGAAGTGCTCAGTGATCAGAGATAGCCTATACGTCGATGGTGACTGCACGATGGACATCCGGACGAAGAGTCAAGGTGGGGAGCCAACATACAACGTTGCCGTCGGCAGAGCTGGTAGAGGTAAGCCAGGTGCCCTCTTGGTTAAAAGCTGCACGCCGCATTACAACTTATTAAGCAGTTTCTTTACCATTTTGAATAAAAGTGTTAGTCCATAATGGCTATTAAGGTGGTTTTTGTGAACTGCCAGCACTGAAGGGTGGCACTGCTTTAGATGTGCTCACTCCACAGCAGCTGCATGTACAGCCTGGTCTCCGAGGTCCGGACTTTATTCAAAAATAGAATGTTCCTGTGAACTCTGCGTTTTCAGCTCCAGTAAACTGAAAGTCTGAATTCGTCTCTTAAACTGCTTGACATGATGAATGACGATCTTATGGTATATGCAAATTGTAAAATAATTCAAACTGTTTGGTGCTTTAATCCCCTTGAGTCTTTGACATTTGGATCTCTTCCCCTTTTTTCTTGCTCACATTTTAATCATTCACTGCTCAGCATACAAAAGGAAAGATTAATACTGGCTCATTTTCCTATTAGATTGCTGAGGAAGAGAGAAGGAATTAGAATGAGGGTTTTGGAGCAAGTTCATTTACTAAAATATTTTCAAAGTAAGTGTGTCTGTAATTTAGATTTGAAAAGTAGCAAATTATATTTCATTTATACACTTGGTCCAGATATTCTGCTGTTTCCTGACTGTTGTCAACGTTGCAGAAATTCTTACTGCACTAAATAAGTCTCACTACTTTTATAAAAGAAACTTTCAAAACTGAAGTTTATTATGACATCTGATTTACAAATACGTTTAGATGTGATAACCTGTGAAAATATTGTGTAAATAAAGAAGGCTCGTGTAGGCTTACATAGCAGTCTTGGCACATCTAATTTGAAGATCAGCTCGAAGGAACGGAAGCTGCTCTGAGCTGCATTTTACTGCAGTGGTCCTCCCAACTCCCTGCGATTGTCCCAACGTTTACTCTTACTCTGCTGTGAGTGGATGCTCATAAGAATTGTCGATAGGAAACTTAGATGACTGTAAAATAGTAGGCAAATCTCTAAACATTAGCCGAGCTCAGATAAATATGTTAAAAAGAAGTATCAACCATGTGACAAAACCAGAATGAGATTTTCATGTCATGAAGCACTACTGACATCTAGTGGCCGTGAATATAAAATCTGACATACACATCTACTTTGAGGCTAGACCTTTGAATTGCATCATAGAAGAACCTGTTGGAAATAGTAAACCTATTTCAGGATTTTAGACTCAATTAAAAACAAAGCTTGCAGAGTGAGGATGTCAGTAAGCAAAAGCCTTAAGTGCTTTCAATTTGGCCTTTTCTGAATGGCACTGAAAATGCTGTTTAAAATTTGGTCTTAGTTTTCCTCTGGAAGTAATAGACCCATTTAACCTCAACTTAATGGTTCTTAAACATGTTAAATTTTGGGAGAATTTTGTAAATAAATAATCACCTAGGTTTTTTACGTTTATATTTTTGGGGCCAGTCTAATATGTATTTGTCATATTAACCAGAAGTTTTTTGGTCATAGAATAGGAGATAAATGATGACACTTTTTTTCCCCTGGCTAGCCTAAAGATATGTTTATACACTGCTGCAGCTGTATTGATTGGACTTCCAAGATGCAGTTAATAGTTACAGTGTTTTTAGTCTATTACAAGTTGGAAAGTTCTCCTTTTTGGAGACCTGGTTGACTTCAGTGCTTGACTGTTCATGGAAAACTAACTTAATGTTAACTTATTGATCGGGGTTCTGTCTGCTAAAACTTATGTGACTTTCTTGATTAACACTTCTTTTGAAACACTTTTCTTCTTTCTCTTTCAGTCTTGGTCTTTGTAATGGGAAAAGAAGGGGTCCATGGAGGCGGATTGAATAAGAAGGCATACTCAATGGCAAAATACTTGAGAGACTCTGGGTTCTAGCTGCTAGGCAGACTGTTAAGTATTAGGGGAAAAATTGCTCTTAAACTTTCCTAGCTGTAAGCTTGAGTCTTAATTCTGGAAATTTTATTAGCAATGCAGGGTGATGGGGTATGAACCTGTGTCTCCTTTGTATCCCTCTGTTGGTGGGGAAAGGTGTCTTTCTTTCTGCCCTCCCCCCCTTAAATAATTCTGTTCACTTTTGTTTTGTTTCCTTGTGTACTCCAGCATTGGTTATAGTCATGGGAAAGGAAGGTGTCCACGGAGGCACACTTAACAAGAAAGCATATGAACTCACTTTATACCTGAGGAGGTCTGATGTGTAAGCAGCCTCTCCCCATCTACCTAGCAACTGTCTTCATCACCACCCCAATTATGGTCATAGTGCTACCAGACTATAGATGGTGGCTAATTTTTCTTTACCTCTTTTCTAATGTCACAATTCCTGTTTGCCCAATGGATCATTTGTATGTTAACCACTGTATGTAACCACCCTTATCTGGCAACATAATTGCAGCACAATAATGATTTGCATGATACCTTGAAATTTGGGGGGCGGGGGCATGCCAAGTTGGGCATCACTTTGTCTTAGCAATTAATGGAATATTGATTACTAAAATAAGTTAATCTTAAGCAAGGTGCCGGTTGTACAATCTCTGATTTGATCAATGTCTTTTCAGCACTTTGAGCATTTACTTAGCTCATTTAGTCTTCCTTTGGTAGCGCATGGTTGGGAGGAAGAAGTGCATGCATCTTTCCTTCACTCCGCTCTCTCCCACCCCTCCCTTCACACGTAAGGTGTTTGGTTTGCTTCCCTCCTCTTTTGCGCAGTGCCTGGTTTATAACAAATTACTAGCCCTTTGTGGATGAGCTCTCGAGAGCTGCGGGAGTTTGCTTTCAGTGTTGTTGTTGCACTTGAGTAGCGACAGCCCTTTTTTCAGTGTGCACAGGACACATGAAGAGTGCAACTTCAAAACAAGAGCAAAGGCACTTCCTCCCACGACCTCACAGTCACCACACTGATTGATCCCCAGGGACATGCCATCATCGCAGTAGCTCACATTTTTGTTCCTGTCTTTTTCTTTGCACACCAGCTCTACTCTTTAGTAAAATTGTAAAAGGCTGCCATTATGGACATTAGGTATCCCAACATAACCATCTGGAGTGTGTCCAGTTTGTTCTTCATAGGACCAATTTTTATTTGCAGCTTGAGTTTTTATATGAAGTTGCATTATTGTGGACTTGGCTGTCTTGTGATGAGTTTTTTTCATATGTATTCTGTGCCATACTATTGTTAAAATGAACTGTTGCTATTGTGAGATGGATTTTAACTGACCTATTAAAGGTTTCTTTCGAATGGCACTACTTTAGGGACATTCTAGTATTTGCTTCTATTGTTTGGGCCTTGTGGATAATGTACAGATTTAAAAACAAATCTTGTTGCTGATTTGTCCATTTTCTTTCCCTGCACTTTGTTACATCTGGGATACAGTCTAACTCATCTGATTTAATATGCATTTCAAAAAATGCCATAACTATTAAACACCTTGTTTACAGACAGATGAAATAAATTTATTCCAACCAAATATTCTAGACTCCTGTTGTTTATATAAATCATTGGCTTATGTTAATTTTTGACACAATGGGAATATACAGAATAGGCCAAACTGTGCTGCAAGCGGAAAATCTTAAAAAATTTAAGCTGACAGCCTACTCCCATTTCTTGTGGTATTTATTATAAATAATGAGCACCTGGGAATTTCTTTGTAATGGGCTTTGATCTCTTAAAAATGGCTTTTAGTCATTTCAGGCTTATGAGAGGAAAATTAACTTATCCACCAGAATTTAAGTATCTTTCTCTTGTTGCTGGTCTCTACATGTGAAAGCTTTGTGAACAGTAAGGGGCCCAGTACCAAGCAGGGTTTCTGCATTGTGGATTCTTCTGTGTTGAACTGTCACATGGCTAGATTTGGAGGCTGTGTTGGCGGGCTGCAGCCAGCCAGCTGGGACTCTCGTGAGACAGGATACTCTTTAGGCAGCCTCTAAGATAACTGGGGAGTTCTTGCAGTTTCTGGCTTTGGAGTGACATGTTCACTATGCCTGTGTAACAGTCAAGTTTAATCCCAGAAGTCATAAGGTCCCTGAGATAGACTGAAATTCAGTAAATATGTTAGTTTAATACTACCTAGATAAATCATTACAATGAACTGTCAAGCAGAAGTTCAGAGCAGGGTGCTCAAAAATGTGTGGCTCTTAGAAAAACTGGGGAGCTGGTTATAGTGCAGATTCTGGGTTCTGGAGATGGAGATTCCATAGACCCTGCAAGTCCCTAGAAACAGTCGCCAGGTCAATCTCACTGCAAGTGGCCTGTTGCGCTACCCTTTGAGAAACAGTGGGTTGGGTTAGGGAATGGGAGTTAATCTCTTTGCCTTACTTAAAATATACGTGCATAACCAATTTTTTCTTTGACAGTGTTGTCAGGTATCATTTCTGAATTTGTACACACAGGGATGTAAAAGTATGCAAGATAAGGGAATTGGTGCTACTTTGGTAGTTGGACATATCTTAGAAATTGTAAAACAACAAAAACCTCAACTTTTTGACCTGTTAAGATCCCTGTTAGGAAAAGGTTGGTCAAATGAAAATTTGGTGGTTGAGTTGTGATGATTTGAGATTTTACAGTAACACACTCACACTTCAGTTGTACGCAACTGTTAGGGTAACTAGAAAGCAGTGGCCAGAACTGTGAAACCCTTAATGAGCGAACCTCTAAGTAGGTGAGGGGGGTGTGTGTTGTGGGTTTGGGGAGGGGAGTAGAAGAGGTAGAGGGCACCCATGTCACTAAAATAGTAAATAAGGGACTGTCACTGGCCCCATCCACAGCTTCATTAGAAAGACACTTAGGAAAATGCATCCATGTGCCTTCGCTTTGGACTCAGATCTAGGACTAAGCTGAGGAGATGGAGCCATACAAATTCGCATACCAGGCTGTCCCTCACAGCATAACTTGGAATAACTCAACTTGGAAAACTACAGGATTTAACTTTCAGGGTTATGGGTTAAATAAATGATTGTATGTCCAGAGGATAAAATACTCATTGAGGGGCTGGCCCTGTGGCCGAGTGGTTAAGTTCGAGCGCTCTGCTTCAGCGGCCCAGGGTTTCGCCAGTGCAGATCCTGGGTGTGGACATGGCATCACTCATCAGGCCATGTTGAGGCAGCGTCCCACGTGCCACAACTAGAAGGACCCACAGCTAAAAAATACACAACTATGTACTGGGGGGCTTTGGGGAGAAAAAGAAAAAGAAAATCTTTAAAAAAAATAAAAGTGATTGAATGACTTGAGAAAATGCTCACCAATGAATGTTACATAATATGAGGCTGTAAACAGATGTTACAGGGTAACTACATAGAGTGTGTAGAATAATATACAGGTATTTTACGTATGTATTTTTGAAGAAAAATTTAACTCTGCGGGCAGGTTTCCGGGTGACTATACTTTTATAATCAGGAAAATTTTAAGTTGGGAAGGCACTTTTCAATAGAAATTGGATTTTAATTTTATTTAATGTCCTATTTAAAAAGCTGTATATTTATACCATGAAGAAATTATAAAAGATTTCAAGAGAATATTAAGAGAACTAATAATAATCCTAGTCAGTGCTGTTAAATAAGATACACTCTTAAATTTTTTTTTTTACAACTAAAAGTAACAATTTTGAGTTGCAAAAAAAAGTAATTTTTGCCTCAGGAAAACTCCTAACTTCAAGGAACTAGGTCCTGGATGTGAACTGTGGAATAAGGACTGAGGGAATACAACATCTAATACACGTAACAGTGACTTTTAACTTTCCCCTCATTAAAAAAAAAAGTGTTTTAGGTATGATGTTTTTATTATTTACTTCAGTAATTATAAAGCTATTACTAACTGTATTTCTGTGTCAGGCACTGAGCTCACTGTATGTCCTCACATCTCACTTAGGCTAAACAAAATTACACAAATGACCAAACAGGTTTAGAAGGGTTAGGGCCACGCAAGTATGCCGAACTCCAAAGTTCTGCTTAACTACCATAGTAAACAATGTTCTGTTTTTCAGGCCTGTGTTGTATTTTTAAAATGGGGGGGGGGGGGGGGCAACATGGCACTGCTTGGTAAAAAAGCCATGCTGTGGTAAGCATCCCACGTATAGAGTAGAGGAAGATGGGCATGGATGTTAGCTCAGGGCCAGTCTTCCTCGGCAAGGAGAGGAGGATTGGCAGTAGTTCGTTCAGGGCTAATCTTCCTCAAAAAAAAAAAAATGGGGGTTATGGCAGGGAATGAGGTGGTATCATACAGTAGATATGGAATTCAACTTTCTTTTTTTCTAAGTGGAAGTACCTATTTTTTTGGTTGATTATGAGGAGTTTTTTAGAAAGCGATTCAGAAAGTGAAATTTCCCCTAATAGTGTTAGATTTCTTTTACAATGTATTAAATTTTTTCTTTTACAATGTATTAAATTTTTTCTTTTACAACAAAAGGCTCATATACATAATGTACTTATTCTCTGATGTGCTTTTGTTCACTAACAGTCTCCCATGTCAATACAGATACACCTAGATGCTTCATCCTTTCAAGGCTGTACAGCAGCCTACTGTAAGGATTACCATGATTACAGTAGAGTACCATAATACACACTACTGTTGGAATGATTTTGGCTGCCGTTTTAACTTTTTTGGGATTACGTAATTGCTTGTGAGCAGTCAGTTACCTTGTATAAAATTCTAAGGTGATGTGTCTTTACCTGACCTAAATTGTTTTAATCATTCTACCTTTATAGGACCACATATAAATAAGGCTAATGTGGGTAATACCACAGTAGAACAAATATTTGCCAGTTCTTAAAGTGGAAAACGTGTTTATTAACATTCAAACTCCCTTCATACAAGGCCATATAAAAATTCTTAGCATTTTGATTATACATGAGTCTATATTTCTACATAGTTACAGTGACGTATAATATAATTTAGCTTTTCATAATACGTTGTTTAAATACATCATTAGTTCTGTCTGTTAAACATAAGCAATTATTTTCAAATCCAATACTTGAATGGTTTCCTCTGTACATAGTTTAGCAGGGCTAATTAGCATAAGATGCTCTTTATTAAGAGGTATATGATCTGAGTATTAACAGTTGCTGAAGTTTGGTATCTTTATACAGCATTTTCTTTTTGCTTTGATCACAACATAAAACCCTTAAGGATACTGAAATTTAGTAAGCAAAGTCCAGAGACATGTTACTTTAGCTGATGAATTAAATTCATACATAACACTGTAGTATTAAAAATCTTGAAAAAAAGCTTTTGAAATCTGTGCTAGTACAGACCTTTCCTATCAAGATAAGACTACTTGGGAATAGAAAGGAAAAAGAGCTTTAAGTTTCTCTGTGGTGCCGATAGGACGAAAAATGCTTGATTACCTTGTGGCCTCTCACTAATGATGGCATTTGGGGAAATAGCAGAGCAGACATACGCCAGCTCGCCGCCTCAAGGTAACTGAGGGAGACGGAGCTGCTTCCGCTCATGCTGGGGCCACAGCAAGGATCGCGTGTGTAAAACCCGGAACATTGGCACCCTGTGATCTAGGTCTTAACTGCAAGCAATACTGAGGAATTTTTGTTTAATGTTTTGGCTATATTTCATTCCAAAAAAGAGTTGATGTGATGCTTGACTACAGCACCAGTCAGTTGTTAGTGAAATGAAGTACACTCCTGCAGACAGATACCAGATCAGAACCACCTGCTTCAGTATCTGATTAAACTGTAGAATACTAAAAGATAAGTTATTTCTACAGAAATCTCTGAAGGGAGCAAAAAGATCAAATTATATACCTAAGTAAACATTTTAAAGGGAAATAATGCAGTCACCCTCTGAAGGTCAGACAGTGTTCGCTACGCTGTAATCGCGTTCACCGTTAGGCTGCAGCTGGACCACAACACTGTGTTCATTAATTTCATTTTCTGCATCACTGCTGTCGGTATCTTCATTGTCATCTTCCTCATAGTCTGAAGATTCTGTCATGTTCTGTTGTGAGCGGGATTCCGACAAAGCCCCAAATGACTGGGTGCTGACAGAAGCCAAAGGTCTGAGTAAAGGGGTATGTTCTGAGACTTCGTTTTCTTCTTGACTACTGTCTGTGTCAGAGTCTGAATCGCCTTGAGAAGGAACAACTTTTTGCTTGCAGACTGGACAGGTTTTTTTGGTTTTAGTTAGCCAGGGGTCTACACACTTGCAATGATAAGCTGTTGAAGCAAAATACACGTTTTAGGTAGTATACTGTGGTCGAGAACATTATTTTTAATCTCTTGCTGTGTTTATTAATCTTCTGATCTATATGCATCATGTAGGGACGAGAGAAGAAAAGTACACTTTTATCACTACACCTCCATCCTTTAACGAGACCACTAATTAGTACAGGGCCTGGCCTGTGGTGTGCTAGTAACTATTTTCTGTCTCCCCCTGTAATATTGAACCTAAATATAAATTACTTGTTGCATAAATTCAAAGAAGTGTGTAATTATTCATACCATGGGAACAGGGAAGGACTCTCAGCTTGTCTCCGTCTTCATATTCATCCAAACAAATGGCACATACATCATACTCATCTCCTGTGACAGAAAACAACACATAAAATTAATTAAAAGAGGTAGAGAAATATTCTTTTCAAACTTTTTAAGTTATCTTCCTCAGTTATTTTAAATGCTTTTTGGGTTTTTTGCTTTTCTTGTGTGTGAGGAAGATTGGCCCTCAGCTAACATTTGTTGCCAATCATCATCTTTTTTTTTTCTCCCCAAAGACCCAGGACATAGTTGTATATCCTAGTTGTAAGTCCTTCTAGTTCTTCTGTGTGGGACGCCGCCAGAACATGGCTTGATGACAGTGTGTAGGTCCACGCCCATGATCCGAACCGGCGAACCCCAGGCCCGTGGAAGCAGAGCGTGTGAACTTAACCATGTGGTTACGGGGCTGGCCCCTCTAGGTCATTTTTTAAGTAAAAACAGAAACATGTTAGAACACACTCAAAATTGTAATATATTAGCAAATAAAAACATACTTGGAATAAGATGCACTGAGCTTTAAATCTCCATTCCGACATTTACTAGTTCTGTGGGGCTGGCAGGTTCATTAGCTTTGACACCCAGGGCTTTTATCTGTAAAAAGGTTCTGTCTACCTCGCCAGGTTGTGAGGATGGAATGAGATAGCGTGAGCCAAGGGCCAGGCACAGAGGGATTCACCAAATGGTGTTTATTATTAATATCACTGCCCTTTTCTTATTGTTGAACTTATCACCTTTATAATCATGAACGTTTATTAATTCATAGCTCTTTTTGGAATTCAAGTGCAGTATAAGTTTTTAAGGAACTGTCAGTCTCACATACAGTAGCTTTTAAAGTTGAGTCAGTAGTGGCTTTTTGTGTAATGGCAGTGACCATTGTGACTGCCTTCAATTCAGTGTTTTCCATTAAATGTATATGTTAAGTAAAAACTTACAAAAATCTCAGGGAACAAAAGACAGTTAAAGTCATTGCCTGTCCCACACACAGGTGACAATTCTGGGAGGCATGTGAGAAATAAAGCCACTGGATGGATGGACGGACATGATGCATGGAGAAGGGAATGATGGTTCCCTCCCAACAATCTCGGTAACAGCCTCAGCCATTTAAAATAGCGCGTTCAGGAGGAGTTCCCAGTAGAAGCCTTTCATGTACGTTACTAATTGTTGTTCAGTTTCTTGAATTCGGTCACTGTAGTATCACCCATCAAATATATTCTATAAGAAATACAAGATTCCATTAGAGGCCATGGTTCTACTAGAACCTTGTGTGGGGAATGTGGTGAGATTGATCATACACATCTCAAACTATCAGATGAAAGGATTCCAATATATCTGTAATTATCTTTAATTACACAGTTGATCCACTTACATGGACTTCGAGGATAGTTTTAATATGGTAAGCAATTCAATCATGACCAATTTCTCACACAAATCAAACTTTCAGTCTTACGACTTCATGAAAATGCCCATTAAAAATATACAGTTAATATAATTGAACAGGAACAGACTGGTCCAAAGCTGTGCCAAGGCCCTGAGCCTCGTTTTCCTAAAGTAAGCAGGTCATCCTGCACTATCTAGGAGCCCAATGTAATCGTGCAACAGTGAGGCAGAAGAGTTCGGAGTCAGAGGGAGATGCGATGTTAGTGGCTTTGAAGATGGAGGGCAGGAGAGTCACAAAACAAGAATATTGTGGCCTCTAGAAGCTGGAAAAAGCAAGGGAATGGATTCTCCCTGAGAGCTTCCAAAAAAGAAGGCCAGCCCTGCCGTCATCCTGACTTAGCCCAGTGAGATCGTATTGGACTTCTAACCTACAAAACTGTAATATAATAAATTTGTGTTGTTTTAGGCCACTAAGTTTGTGGTAGTTTGTTACCACAGCAATAAGAAATGAATAGGGAGTACTGGGGTTAGCCCTAAATGTATGGAACTGATGCTTCAGCAAGTCCCTCTGCTTTCCCATTAATCCTCTGAATTGTTGCAAGTGATGGATTTATATTGAGCTCCCGTATTTTCTAGACACAGCACCTTTTTTTTTTTAAAGATTGGCAGCTGAGCTAACATCTGTTGCCAATCTTTTTTTCCCTTCTTGTTGTTCTCCCCAAAGCCCCCGAGTACATAGTTGTACATTCTAGCCGTAGGTCCTTCTGGTTGTGCTATGTGGGACGCCGCCTCAGCACGGCCTGAGGAGCAGTGCCATGTCCACACCCAGGATCCAAACCAGCGAAACCCTGGGCCACCTACACAGAGTGTGTGAACTTAATCACTGGCCATGGGCCAGCCCCTAGCCACAGCGCTTTACTTTGAAGATGACAGGTCAAGATTCAGAGGTGTAGTCTGTGATCATGGACCAGACTGGAGCCTAGTGCTCTGTAGAGAATTAACCCCCGTAGCCTTGGACTTATGATGAAATGGTAAAACATGTTAGATGCCTAGGTTTCTCATCCTATTTTATTTCTTAGGTGTGTAACCTTGTGCAAGACACTCAGCTCTATGTTTCACTATTAAAGGCAAAACAAAAATTTTGAAGTATCTATGTCTTAGGATTGTCGTGGATTAAAAGAGAGAATCAAGGTAGAGTACTGCATAACGTTTGGCCATACAGTACCTCTCACTCAGTGTCCACCTGATGACACTGGCATATGACGTGGCACAATGAAGGCTGTGGCTAGGGGGCTGCTCTCTTGATACCCACAAGTGCTTCTGTCCCATCACGTGAACTGTTGCTTACAGAGTTCACGGCAATGGTCACTGAACCTGTTTGTTGTAATTAGAAATAATTATGTAACTTAATTAAATATTCAGCCGCTCTAGAACTGTGAGGATGAAAGACTTCTGGTTTTATTTGAAAGCGAGCTTGACTGTATTAGGAGCACTTACTGAAAGCCAGGTGCTTCTCCAACCCTCTCCAGCCAAAATGTTATTAAAAGATCGGACTAACTTACGTATCAATAAAAAGCAAGAATGAGAGCATAATCCAATTTTTGTCCCATTTTTAAAATACCTAAAACTAAAAATGGTAGAAAATGCATCATGCACCGTGACAACTTGGACATCTAGTCAGTGGATTCATATTCAGGACCATGGCCCAACATCAAAACATACTGAATGGATTTTTATTTACTTTTAACCAGGAAATAAATTTAAGGCATTTATGTATTTTTTTTTATGAGTCACAACTTTATCAGATGTTTTCAAATAACTAATCTGTCCACTGGTTCTGGCAGCATAAGACAATTTTGGTTTTCACAACTGGGAGTTGAGGCTGCTAATAGGCTAGGGATGCTGCTGAACCTCCTACAACGCTCTGGACAGCCCCTCAAAGAATTATCTAAAGTGTCAACAGTGCTGAGGTTGAGAAACCTGACATACAACCTCTCCAGGCTTTATCAAAGACTTTGCTAACTCACCAGTGGATGATGTTCAGAAGTTGTGGGCAGGTAAGACTCATGTCTATTATGTGAAACAATATGGAAATACTTCTGTCTGGAATGTTTCTGTCATGACTGTTATTTGAATAATGTTTCAGAAAAATTTCATAAAGCACTTTTAAAGTCTCATCAATCTGGGAATGTTATAATATGTAGGTAGACAGAACTTTGATTTTCCCCTCTAAACCTGTTCTTCCCTAGTTTTCCCCCCAAAACCTGGGGTCATCAGGTACAGCAAAGGCAGTGACCCACCAGAATGGGAATCACAGAAAGACTCAAGGCAGCCATTACAGTGGTGTGACTGATTCCTGGGCATGTTCCTGATGCCTCTTTCCCTGAGAGCCTACATTCAATCTGTCACCAAGCCCTGTGTGGCTTTTCTCCAGAGCAGCCAGGGTGGTTTTTTAAAAACGTCAATTCCATCATGTTAATCCCATTTAAATGGTTCCATAAAATCTGAGCTCCTTATCGTGGCCTTCATATAGCTGTATATGATCTGACCCCTGCCTCTCTCTCCCATCTCATCTCACACCAGCCGACCCCACTTCACTCGTGCTTCAACCACACTGGCCTTTCAGTATTGAACAAACTACTGCAAGAGTTAGGTGGGGACCTGCATTTAGCCTTGTTATAACAAAAACATTTGGACATAAGATTAGGTATAGAAAGAGGAATCACCATTTCTAGAGATGACTCAGAAATGAGCTAGTATGAAATAATCTAGTCAGAGTGCATACAAATTGATGCAGGGCTTAACTGTTCAATTTTGCAACAAACTACTCCAGGCCTTAAGTCAACCAGAATGGGCTTCCTCAAAGTAAAAGACAAAAGAGAGTGAACCTTCAGGGCTAAACACACAGGCTTCAGGAGACAGAATGACTTACCATATACATTGTGAATAATCTGCCCAGGGAAGATGTGGCATTGGATTCAGGAGCTTTAAAGCAAAAATGACTGTTCTCCTAGAGTATTGCTCCATTTTTATGTAAATATTATAAAATGCTATATTGCTTTTTTCCAGTCTCTGAAATAAAATCTTTCTCCTTCTGTACATATTATCTTGGAAAATCACAATGATTAAGCTATAAAAGAAAAATGCCTAGTAACTTAAAATCTCAAATATGAAACCCATTTTTTATCATTTGTATCTCAGGGTTCTGGCTCCTTCACATACTGATGGAGTAGGAGACAGTTCCCCCAGGACAGCCTGAAATGCTTAGTAGAGGGACCGTTAAGTGAAAACATAAGAATTTTTCATCTGCTAGGAAACATGGTGTGTGGTAACCAGTCCTTAGGGTTACAGACTTGGAGAAATACATTAATTGAAATGACACAGGAAACTCAGGAAACCACAATTTCAATTGAAGAGCTATTTTTGAGGACAATAATGAGTAATGAAGAAATGCGTGAGGAAGCTGGCTGCTTCAGAAGCAAGAAAACAACTATGAGGCTATTATTATTTTATATGTGCTAGAAACGGCCAAGTCAATATTTAGATCATTTAAGTATTAATCAGCACAAACATTTCTGAAAGAGTTACAAAGGTGAAGATCAATAAGAGTTAGGAAGATTTAAGATGATCAAGTTCATGTACATCCTTACATACTTGTGTGTTCTAATCCAGTAATTATTTTTCTTTTCTTTATATAGAGGAAATGAAATAAAAAAACTTAAGCAGCCTTAGGTACACTTGGAGTTTAAAGTAGAGGTGGCACTGGGCCTACAGTGTTTTGCATAAAGCAGAATTACTTGTAGATGACTTCTTCCTGTTGACTAAATTGGGCTGATATTCATTACAACTCTGAATGCAGCACAGATGACTATAAAAACCACACATAAAACTTCCTTCTATAAAGTGCATATAAAATGATAAGAAAACACTAAGATCCCAATAGAAGCATGAGCAAAGGACAAGACAGGTTACAAAAGCAGAAATAAATAGGTAATTTACCTTGTCAATGTAGAATATGATGAAATGAATATTCTCATATACTGCTGGTAGACTTGAACTGTTAGGAAATAGTATGGTCTCAAAAATGTTCTTTTTCTTTGACATAGTGAGTTGAGGAGGAGGGTAAGTGCAAGTGGGGATAGGAGAGGATGAGAGAAGGGAAATGAGTAGGATTAAAGCCAGGGGGCAATTTGTTTTATTTTGAAATAGTAGTACCTGGAGAGGAAAGATAGGCTAGGGTAGTATTTACAAGTACAGTGTTTGGAGTCAAGAATTTGAACTGCAGCCCTGCCACGTACCTTTACTAGCTTTGCACACTCAGGTAACTTATTTGACCTTTCTAAGTCTCATTTTCTTTATCTATAAAATGGTTGTGACAATACTTTTCTAATTGTGCTGCTCTCAGAGCTAAAATGGAAAATTATCACAATTTTATTGGGTGCAGTGCCCATCTCAATCCAATTTAATCCCAGTTAACTCATTTGGTATAAAAGTGGACTGAAGGCACGGTTCTCTGTAGCAGTCACAGCTCCAGACAAGAGATAAAGGTCAAGCGTGCCATGACAGAAACCACCCTACAGGACCAGCTCTCAGTCCCTCAGTCCATCTCAAGGCTACACTGCAGACCTCAGGATCTCTGTTTCTGGACATGAAATAATAAAAGAGTTCATCTTCCAGTAACTCAGGAATGCACTGATCTCCCAGGAGCCATAGCCATGAGAGTAACTCCTGCCCAACTTGGAACCTCACTGTTGTACTACTTTGTGGCCGTTATGAAGAGTACGCCTTTAGAGGAACTGAGAAATATTCCCTTTTCTGATTGGCTTTTTGAGAGTAAATTCAGAACAGTTTTCCCTTGAAATAGTTCGACACAGAACAAGTATCAACTAGCATTGGTTGGACTGAACTCTGGTTAAAGATTCTTAGCTTTATCAGTAGATGGGCTGTATCTTTTACTCACCGTTATATCCCTAGTGGTTACTACAGTGCCTGGTACAGAGTAGGCTCCCATAAATATATGCAGAATAACAAGTGCCACAAAGCATTTGTTCATTTCATGATGAATGGTTAACAAGGAAGCATCCACCTCTCACCTGGAACCTGCCACGTGGGCTCTCCCTGCTTCGCATCAACCCCTAGTCTGTTCTCCATTCACCAGTGTGAGGGATCCTTTTTCACGGTAATCTGAGCATGTCCTTCCTCTCAAAGTCCATCCAAGTTTTACCATCGCCCATCAAATCACAAGTCCTTCCCATGGCATGATCTGCCTCCCCATCTACCTCTCTGATTCCTCTAACCACTCTCCCTCTAGACCGCTACATTCTAGCCACATGCTCCCTTTACTGTTCCCTGAAGATACCAAACGCACTGTTGCCTCAAGGCCTCTGAATCGCTGTTCCTCCGCCTGCAGAGTTCTCCCCTCCCCTTCCCGCCTTCCTCCAGTATTTATTCTCTCACTTCATTCAGATGTCTGTTCAAAGTCTCCTTCTCAGAGACGTCTTCCTGTCTTATCTAAAGTAGCAACCCATCCCTCCCCCATCACTCATCATTTGTTGTCCTTCATTGCACTTATTGCTATATGACTGAATTTCTTTACCTATTTGTCTGTTTGCCCCCACTAAGCTCCACAAAGGCAGGAGTTTTTTGTTTTATTTGCTGCTGTTTCCCTAGCACCTTCACGGCGCCTGGCACATAGTACGAGCGCTTGGTAAATATTTATTGAAGGAGCATATGAATAACTACACAAGTTATTTCCAGGAAATCCTGATTTCTGCTGCTAACTGCTAATTGGAGGACCTAATCACATAGATCTAACTACAAAAAGCTAAATATTTTAATGTAGATAAAGTCTATGTAGACCCTGACTGATAGAGTAAAACTGGCCTCAGATATTGCCACCCTAATTCAATGCTGAATATGCCAGCCAGCTCTCAAGACCACAAAAAACAATATACAACAAAGCACTGTAAGGAGTATGATGTTTGCACAGTGGCAATACTAGATACTGTGTCTACTGATAATCAGAAGACATCCAAGAAAGAAGAGCTCACTGTACCAGGAGACACTGGAGAAGGGTTCTGAGAGAGGGACTAGGGTCAGGCCTTAAAGACAGGCTAGATTTAGAAAACTAAGGAGAAAAAGACACTACTGGGAGAGTAAACAATTGAAAACATTTGCAAAGAAGAAATAAACACGGGAAAATCAAAGTTATGCAAGGTTAGAAATAAGGAGCAGTGGAAAATAAGGTTGGATGAGTACAGTGGAGCCAAATTATGAAAAGTTTTGAATACCAAGATGAGGACTCTAATGTGATCTCTTAGGCAGCAGACGCCAATTGAAAGCTTTCAAGCAGAGGAATGCTTGATGTATGAAAACAACACCTTAAAAATTCTTCACCAGTGTGCTGATGGGACCCGGGCCTGGGATGTGGAGGTGAGCCTAGCCACAGTAAGACTGACCGACTGTTTGGCACTCCCAAGATTCAAGTAATAAACTGATGTGGGCGTGCATGATAGAGTGACAAGAATGGAGAGAAATGGTCAGATCCAATAGTCATTTTGAAAGAACAACTCATTGGATTTGGGGACTAGACACAGGTAATAAAAGGGGTCGACGAATCAAAGATGATGTACATAATCTTACGTGATGGCTGTTTCCTAACTTTTAAGTGTGTTATTTGACATTAAGATACACTGTGTAAAAGGAGCAGGAGGGGGAATGGGAGCAAATTAACTATTTACAAATAATCTGGTAATTTTTTTTAAAACTAAGAATTGGTAAGTTAATTCTAGATATTAAGGAGATGGTTAGTGATTTGTGAGCATATATATATATTTTTTATTGAGTTCCTAATAATTTACATCATTGTGAGATTTCATTTGTACATTATTTCTTGTCCGCCACCACATAAGTGCTCCCCATCACCCCCTGTGCCCATCTCCCACCCCCGTTCCCCTGTAACCACTGAACTATTTTCTTTGTCTATGTATTTGTTTATATTCCACATCTGAGTGAAATCATACGGTGTTTGTCTTTCTCAGTCTGGCTTATTTCGCTTAGCATAATACCCTCCAGGTCTATCCATGTTGTTGCAAATGGGATATTTTATCCTGAAATAATGTGTAACTACTGCTAAAGACTAATTATAGCCTGAACAACACATGCAGCTTATTTAGACTACAAGATGCCAGAATGTAATAGCTCTGCAAAGACAGAGTATCTACTCTTCCTCACTGGACCGCACACTTTATTGTAATATGAGAAATACAGTACTGTGATGGAAAGTCATGCCCTCTATGGAAATATATATATATTACATTTTGCCCTATCTCCACTGGATTGGAAATTCCTTGAGAATGGAGGGGCCACATTTCTTCAAGTTTTCTAAAATATCCATTATAATAGCAGACATACATTAACATTTATTTGGGAAATACAGATTAAGTACCTGCTAGGCACCACGAACTGTATTAAAGCTGAGCTTAAAGGAACAATTGAGACTTCAAGGTAAATAAAACAGAGAAAGGGAATAAAAGCCAAAGAAACTCAAAGAGGTATGTGGGGGCACAGGAAGTAGCTTATTAGGCTAGAATGTAGGATGAAAGGAAGAGAACAGAGGATAAGGCTGGGGTGTAAGCAGGGGTCTGGGACCATAAGGTCCTTATGCCATGCTAAAGTGTAAGTCTGACTTTATTCTTACATATAAACGATTCTCAGAATGAACCATAGAGGTTCTCTTGCTGTATATAATTATGGACAGTGAGCTCCTATCGCCAACATCAAGCACAGTGGCTGGTCAAATAGATGCTGACTAAATACATAAGGAAAAACAGTTTTGGACATACTAAATTTGAAGAGTGTACAGGTTATCCTGACAGAGATGTCCATTAGTTAACTGGATATATGGGACTGGATCTTAGGATAAAGGTCTAGATGGGAGATGCAAGTATGGAAGTCTTCGGGAAATAGCTCACCAGGAAGAGCCAAGGGATAAGGAGAAAACAATCTGAAATAAAACCATAGGTCTGTGCCTAGCACACAGAAAGCTCTCACATGTTTGCTGTGATTATAAGTAAGCAGTGAACCAAAGGATAAATGGCAGCAAAGGAGAATCCTGCCTTACAGAAGCAGAGGACAGAAAATACTGATGACGGACTGCAACAGTGCTTGTGGGTTTCCATCCAACCATCCCCCACCATGATGAGACACATGGCACCTAAGAAGAGAAGCCGCTGATGGCAGCGGGGTGCACATGTAAATTCTATGGAAGCAGAAAGCAGAAAAAGGTTGAGGATCTCTGGACCACAACATACCTCCTCTTTTTTTTTTTGAGGGAGAAACTGTGACCTCATTGTATAAATGCTTCATTCTGTCTTTCAGAGTGTGGCCAACGTGGAACCACTTAACATTTGTTAAATTACTAAAGTCACAAAGGATGATCAGCCTATGAAAATTTGCTGATATAATACCATTTGGGGAAAAAATGTATTTAAATAAGTCATAAAATAGGTCATGGATAAAGAAGCCAAATGAGGCAATTACGTGAAAACATTTCCCATAAGACAGAGTACAAAACAAATGTAATTTTACAACTAGAAAAAAGTGAATACTGAATAATTGAGAGGATAACCATCCAGTAGGACACAAAGGAGACACTGCTATATAAAACAACTTCAGATTTCTTTTTCTTCAGAAGACAAGGCATCCTGAATATCTAATCTGGCCTGTGAGACTTCAGAGACTGGACAGCTAGCATGATACTAGACTTGCTTAGTTTTGGTCTACAACAATTGGTATTTGCAAAGTCTTGTTTTTGCATTATTTCCTCCTCACATCTTAGTGAGGTACTTAGGGCAGGTACTACCACAGAGGCAAGTTAAGTGGTTTGCTCAAGTTCACACACCTAATCATGAATAGAACCAGGTCTTTTGGTTCCAAATCTTGTATTCTTTCCATTGTACCATTTTACTGACTTTCTAAATTAACTGCTAACTTCCTCATTGCTATGGGGTTCATAAGAACTACTTCCATTACTTACATACCCCCACCATTCCAATTAATACAGTTTTGATATGAACTGAAGTTTGTGGTAAAAGGAAACCTAGGAGCCAGCTAGAGGCAAGGAAATGACTTGTGATCCCAGTGGAGTTCTGGAGCTCTCTCTAATTCCTAATGGAATGATTCCTGCAGGGAGCATAGGTAACATAATTAACATTCCTCACTGACTTCTACTGGACTTCCCTTTGGACACAAGATCCAGTGAGAGTAGGTAGTTTCTTTCTTTATTCCTTTTTTTTTAAGAGAAATTTTCAAACATGATGAACCATTATACCACCTCATGTACCATCACTGACTTTCTTCTGCTATTCTTGTTACATCTACCTTCCTCTGCTTTTTTTCCTGAAGTATTTTAAAGCAAATACTGAGACATACCATTTTACCAACACATACTTTAGTAAACACCTCTAAAAGATAAGGACTTTAAAAAACATAATCACAAACTATTCTCACACCTAACAAAATGAATAGTAATTTCTTGATATCATTCAATGCCCAAGGCATATTCAAATCTCCTCAATTGTCTCAAAACTGTCTTTTTACAGATGATTTATTTAAACTAGGATCTAAGCAGGATCCAAACATTGCATCTGGCTGATGACTTGTAAGTCCCTCTCAATCTAAAACAGCCCTGCCCCCTTTGTATACCTTATTGGTTAAAGAAACTGGATCATTTTTCCTGTAAATTTCTCTGCATTCTGGATTTGGGTGATTGCACAGATGATTGTTTTTTAAGATAGCTACAGAGCTTCATCAATCATTCTACATTCAGACCAGAAACTCTACCGGCTCAGTGGCACCTTTGTGCAAATTAGGGGAAAAGCAACACTTCGTCAATGTACTTTATTGCTATCTGCCAAAAAATAACTTTATCACAAATATAAAAATCTCTGGTGACGAAGACTGAATGATAACCTTCCAGAGTTATGCAGTGTACTACCTGTACAATCCTATGTTGCAGCTGGATTCAGAATTCGTGGTGAGATAATTTCCCACGAGTAAGAAGAAGTGGGTGGAATTTCTTTTTGATAAACTGGATTACTTTAGTCCTTAAACTTGAAAGGCAGAAAAAAACATCAGTTTTCGACACTATTGTTAGTCTCTGACAGTCCTGAACCTCACAGGCTTTTCATACTCTCAGGCTGTGTAGCCCCAGGCATCTAGATCAAGAAAAAAAATTCCAGTTTAAGGTGTCTGGCAAGGAATAATTTTTTTAAAAATCAAAATGGTCTCCAATTCTCTGTTCATGTGGAAACCATTTTGATTTTATTCTTTTCGTAACTATGACAAAAAGTATGACTTTTTCACGGACAATAACAACTATCAAAATGTGTGCAGCCTGCCACTTCTGAGAAGAAACCCATCCATTCAGTGATTGGTTCTAAGTTTCTCATAATTCGGCTTGCAATGGGATAATCATGGGTATACTGAGAACAGAGTTTTATAATGTTAAATCAGTTGTGCAAATTAAAAACTATCTACTATCAATGGATACAATAGAGGGTATATTAGCAAAGATGTGGAACTCTGACAGCTGCTGGTAAGTTTAAGTAATATTTCTAGTCCAACGTAACTGAATTTAAATGGTTTGTGATTTAACTATAATTTGGCACAAAGAGTAAATATTTGAGTTCTGACTAAGTGCCATGCTAGGAATGAATGTTTCTTAGAAATTAAAATAATACAACCTATGCAAAGTAAAATATCTTCAAGATGTAGACTAATAAATAATTTTAAAATGTGAGGCCTATCTCATTGTATGCATTAGGAATTCACAAAAGCTGCATTACGTCAAAATGTTTTCTAAACTATCTCTATTAATTCAATATTAAAGAAACCCAATGTGAGATTTTCTGGTAAATTTTATTAAAAAAATAGCAATATGACAGTTCCTTCTTGATTTACATTCACTATGGCATCCCCAATGTTTAAGTAGTGTATCTAGAGCACAGCAAGTGCCCAGGATATATTTATTGAATGCATGAATAGTATTTAAATCTGGAATTTACTATATAAGTTAATGTATAAGTTAAAGGCAGCACTTTTTAAAACTATTTTTAAAAAAGCAGTCTGTATAAATTAGTAATAATATTAATGAATAATTTTGTTGGTACTAAAATACTAAATGAAGACCTCATGTAAAACAGGTGGATGTGATCAGACTTAAAACTTGCTAATGATGCTGGATTGACCTGGAAATGTGTAAAAGTAGCAGGAATCCTCATCCTCCTCTTGTAGGAAGGTAAAGTGCTATAAGTACTTTGGAGATCAGTTTGGTGCTGTGCAGTGAACTTGATGATGTACATACTTCCTGACTTAGCAGTTTCACTCCTAGATTTGTAAATAAATGATCTAGAGAAACACACACATATGACCAAAGTGGAATGAAGTAGTGGTAGGACCAGAAGGGAAGGGAGGAGACTTCCAGTTTCTGGTCTGGCACATAAGGAGCTTGGAAGTTGTCACTCCTGTGCTCACAACAAGGGAAAACCTGAACAAACTGAAAATCAACACCTCTTCTTAGAGCTATCGAAAGAAAGAGGTCACAGAGAAAACTGCTGCCCCCAAACTGGACAGACGGGCAGGCAGCAGAGAATCACAAGCTACTGGAGCTGAGCCAGGAGCAAACCAACTGTGGGAACCAGCGCTAGGGGAGAAAGAGAAACTGTAACTGATAAACTGCTGGAGGCTCAGGGTGGACTAGGTTGAGAGTCAGAAACTCTACAGAAGGTTTTCTGGTCCAGCATGTGAGGAGCTTGGAAATCACCACTCTGTCTAACAAAAAGTGAAAAGCTGAGCAAACTGAAAAATCAACAATTCGTCTTAGATCCACCAGAGAAGTGAACTCACAGGGCAAACTGCTGAACCCAACACTGGAGCTACAAATGCAGATACAGAGAATCTTACGGATCAGAAAGCCCCTGAGTAGCAAATTCCACGGGAGCTAGTATCAGAGGAGGAAAACCTGAACTGTAATGGATGAATTCCAGAGGCTCAGTGTGCACAAGTCTGAGAGTTTACAACTCCAGGGGAGCTGGACATTTTGTGTTTTCCTTGTGGAGCTCCACCAGGTTTTCACAGTGGACAATTGGGCTTCTGGCAGCGGAGGGGGAAAGCAGCCATTTTGAAATACGCCAGCCAGAGCATTCTGTTCTTAACAAGCCTGCCCTCAAGAGGAACTGTCTAACCAGATCGTAACCTACTGGGGTTTTTATCAGAGTCTAACTGACCTGAAGGAAGAGAAATACCCAACTCCAACCAGCTCCACCATTCTACGTTGGGGCAGGGAGATACCAACTCCAACCTCTCCAGCCATCAGTTTCCACCAAAGGCTGGGAAAAAACTGAGAGGCACTTGTGAAGGTCACAGCCCAAAGCCACAGGCTCACTAAAGGACACACATGATCATAGGACTACAGAATGCTTCCCAGCCCCCACCACACCTTACCACTGCATCACCAACCGTCTATTTACTGGAGTTCCTTTCACTCAGAACATTATGTCTGGCTTTCAACAAAAAGTTAACAAGAATACTAACAGGCAAAAAACACAGAAGAGGGGCCAGCCCCATGGCCAAGTGGTTAACTTTGCGCACTCTGCTGCGGCGGCCCAGGGTTTCGACGGTTCGGATCCTGGGCACAGACATGACACCGCTCATCAGGCCACACTGAGGTGGCGTCCCACATACCACAACTAAAATATACAACTACATACTGGGGGGATTTGGGGAGAAAAAGCAGGGAAAAAAAGAAGACTGGCAACAGTTGTTAGTTCAGGTGCCAATCTTTTTAAAAAATAAAATAAAATAAATCCTTAAAAAAAACAAAAAAAAAACTGAAAGAAAAAGACTGAAAAAAAGAAACAAAAGAAGAACAGTAGGACAACTAAAAAAAAAAAAGAAAAGAAAAAAAGGTATAATATATGCATAATGGGAATACCAGCAGAAGAAAGAAAGAAAGGAACAGAAGCGATATTTGAAGCAATAATGACTGAGAATTTCCCCACCTTATTGGAAGATAGCAAACCACAAATCCAGGACGACCAGAGAACATCAAACAGGGTAAATGTGAAAAAACACAAGGCATATCATATTCAAACGGCAGAAAATCAAAGATAAAGAGATCATCTTGATGCTGATCATCACCGATCATCAGGGAAATGCAAATCAAAACTACACTAAGGTATCACCTTATACCCATTAGAATGGCAAAAATAACCAAAACAAAAAGTAACAAATGTTGGAGAAGTTGTGGAGAAAAAGGAACCCTCATACACTGCTGGTGGGAATGCAAACTGGTGTAGCCACTATGGAAAACAGTATGGAGATTTCTCAAAAAATTAAAAATAGAACTACCATATGATCCAGCCATCCCACTGCTGGGTATCTATCCAAAGAACTTGAAATCAGCAATTCCAAAAGTCCCATGCACCCCTATGTCCATTGCAGCATTATTTACAATAGCCAAGATGTGGAAGCAACCTAAGTGCCCATCAACTGATGACTGGATAAAGAAGATATGGTGTATATATATATATATATATATATATATATATATATTATACACACAATGGAATACTACTCAGCCATAAAAAAGGATAAAATCGTCCCATTCACAACAACACAGATGGACCTTGAGGGTATTAGGTTAAGTGAAATAAGCCAGATAGAGAAAGACAATCTCTGTATGACTCCACTCATATGTGGGAGTTAAACATGTAGACAAAGAGAACAGATTAGTGGCTACCAGGGGAAAGGGGAGGGTTGGGGGTGGGCACAAAGGTGAAGGGGTGCACCTACAAAGAACTGACAAACAATAACGTACAACTGAAATTTCATAAGATCGTAAACTATCATAATCTCAATAAAAGTTTAAAAAAATACTAAAAAAAGAGATGATCTTGTAAGAAGCCAGAGGAAAAAAACACCTTACCTACACAGGAACAAAGGGAAGGGTTGCATCCGACCTGCCTCAGAAACCATGTGAGCAAGAAGAGCGTGCAGTGAAATATTTAAAGTGTTGAGGGAAAAAACCACCAACCAGCAAAATTATCCTTCAAAAGTGAAGGAGAGGAGTGATGCTAGCAAGACAGCAGAATGGGAAGCCCCAGATCTGCGTTCTGCCATGGAGACACAGACTACCAATAACAAACAGACCAGATGCTGCTGGGAGGAATCCAAAAAGTAGGTAGAACATTCCTGCCCCCAGGCCAGGGCGCAGCCTACAACATTAAAGCCCAGTAAGAAAATTCATAACACTGTTCCCTCTCTCATGCCAGAGCCCTCTCCCCTGGCATGGCACATTTGGGAGGAAATGCCCAACTCCTCTCTTCTACCTGGGGAGGGAAAAGTGTAGAATGTATGTCAAATGGCAAAATTTTATGGGGGCCGGCTCCGTGGCCCAGTGAGTAAGTCTGGTGCACTCTGCTTCAGTGGCCCAGATTCCATTCCCAAGCACAGACCTATACCAATTGTCAGCAACCATGCTGTGGTGGCAACCCACATAGAAAATAGAGGAAGACTGGCACAGATGTTAGCTCAGGATGAATCTTCCTCAAGCAAAAAGAGGAAGATTGGCAACAGATGTTAGCTCAGGGCAAATCTTCCTCAGCAAGAAAAACAATTTAGATGGGCTGCCCAAGGGCATGGTTTCTGTCTTGATGTATCCAAGTAATGAGAAAAATAGGGTGCCAGGTTGGGGATCTCTAAGAACAAAGATGATCCACCATGCACTAGAGTCTGCAGTACCACAGACACACACTAGGTAGAGCTCCAGTGTCACAATTTACTACAGCACCAGAGAGGCTGCAATATCATACACAGACACCAGAGGGAGCGCCTGAACAGAAACCAGCAAACCTCTTCAAATAGGGGATTACATGCACAAGCCCAGAGAGGATGTAGACCCAGAAAAGGATTTAGAGATCTCCAGATCTTAGCAGTGCTGAGTGGAGAAAATCCTCCCTACTTGAAACCAGACTGCAAAGTCTGGGAGAGTTGGCTGATTCTTCAAATGCCAAAATCACAACAATGCATAATAACAAGATACACAAAGAAACAAAGAACTGTGACATATTAAAGGAACAAATTAAATCTCCAGAAACCAAACCTAAAGAAAGAAAAATATATGAATTGCCAAAGAATTAAAAAGTACTATCGGGCCGGCCTGGTGGCGCAGCGGTTAAGTGCGCACGTTCTGCTTCGGCAGACCAGGGTTCGCCAGTTTGGATCCCGGGTGCGGACATGGCACTGCTTGGCCAGCCATGCTGTGGTAGGCATCCCACATATAAAGGAGAGGAAGATGGGCATGGATGTTAGTTCAGGGCCAGTCTTCCTCAGCATAAAGAAGAGGATTGGCAGCAGTTAGCTCAGGGCTGATCTTCCTCAAAAAAGAAGGAAAGAAAGAAAGAAATTTAAATAAATACATAAACATTATTTTAAAAAGTACTATCAAAAGGATCCTCAATGAATTAAAAGCACAGGTGGACAACCAAACAAAATCAGGAAAATGATGAAAAACGTAATATCAACAAAGAGAAACTATGAAGAACCACCAAATAAAATCTGGAACTGAAGAACACAATAACTGAATTGAAAAATATGAGAAGGATTCAACAACAGACTTGACCAAGCAGAGGAAAGAATCAGTGAACCTGAAGACAGGACTTCTGAAGTTACTGAGGCAGAGGAGCAAAAGCAAAAAAAGGATGAAGAAAAATTAAAACAGTCTAAGGGGCTTACAGGACACCATCAAGCAGAACAACACATGCATTATGGGATCCTTGGAGGAGAAGGAAGAGAAAGGGGCAGAGAACCTATCTGCAGAAATAATGGCCAAAATTTTCCCAAATTTACGAGAGAAATGCACGTACAGATTCAAAAAGTCCAAATAACTCTAACAGGATACATCTAAAGAGACCTATACCAAGACATATCATACTCAAACTGTCAAAAGTCACATAAAGAGAATCTTGAAAGTCAAGAGAAAAACGACTTGTGACATACAAAGGAACTCCTTCTAGATGATCAAATTTCTCAGCAGAAACCTTGCAGGCTAGGAGGAAGTGAGATGAGATATTTGAAGTCGTGAATGAAAATAACTGCCAACCAAGAATACTATATCCAGCAAAAAATTTCTTCCAAAAATCAAAGGAGAAATGAAAACTTAGCCATCTTAAAAAAAAAAAAAACAGGAAGTTCATCACCACTAGACACCCTACTAGAAATGCTGAAAAGAGTCCTACAAATTAAAGTGAAAGGACAATAAGCAGCAACACAAAACCATATGAATATATAATATTGCCTGGTAAAAGTAAATATACAGACAAATATAGAATCCAATAGTGTTGCAATTTAGGGGAGAAAATCACATATAAACCTGGTATCAAATTTTGTAAAAAGCATAAAAAATAATTATAAATCAATATTAATGGATATATGCAATATAAAACATAAGTTGTGTAATTGATACCACAACATGGGAGGAGGCAGAAACGTAAAGGAGTAGAGCTTTTATATGTGACTCAAGTTGTTATCAGCTTAAAATAGATTGTATAACTTTAAGACATTTCATGTAATTGCAATGGTAACCACTAGGAAAATAGTGATAGAATATATACAAAGGGAAATGAGAGGAAATCATAACATATCACTAAAGAAAAAGATCAAGAAAATACAAAGGAAGACAGCAAGAGAAGGAAAGAGATACAAAAAAGCAATAAGGCAGGCAGAAAACAACAAAATGGCAATAGTAAGTCCTTCTCTATCAGTAATTACTTTAAATGTAAATGGATTAAATTCACCAATTAAAAGACATAGATTAGCTGAATAGATAGAAAAGATCCAACCATATGCTCTCCACAAAAGATTCGTTTTACACCTGAGGACACATATAGGGTAGAAGTGAAAAGGTGGAAAACGATATTCCATGCCAATGGGAGCCTAAAATAGCAGGGGTGACTACACTAAAATCACACAAAACAGAATTTGAGATAAAAACTGTCACAAGAAACAAAGACATTATATAATAATAAAAGGTCAATTCATCATGTAGATGTAACAATTATAAATATATACACAACCTAACATTAGAGCACTCAAATGTATGAAGCAAATACTGACAGACTAAAGGAGGAAATAAATAGCAACATAAGAGTTGTAGGAAACTTCAATACCCCACTTTCAGATGTGGACAGAACAACCACATAGAAGTTCAGTAAGAAAACAGAGGACATGAACACCACCATAGACCGACTGTGCCAAACAGACACATACAGAACATTCCACCCAGCAACAGCAGTATATACATTCTTTTTTAAGAGCACATGGAACATTCTCCAAGGTAGACCACAAGTTAGGCAACAAAACAAATATTAACAAATTTAGTAAGACTGAAGTTATACAGAGTACATTCTCCAACATAAGGGGAAAAAACGAGAAATCAATAGACAGAAAACAGAGAAGTCCATAAATATGTGGAAACTAATCAACGCACTCAAATAACTAATGGGTCAAAAAAGAATTCACAAAGAAATTTAGGAGACATCTGAAGACAAATGAAAATGAAAACACATCATACCAAAATTTATGGAATATAGCAAAAGCAGTACTAAGGTAAGTTTACAGCAGTAAATGCTCATATTTAAAGAAGATTTCAAATCAACAACCTAACCTAACACCTCAAGGAACTAGAAAAAGAAGAAGAAACCAAACCCAAAGTTAACAGAAGGAAGGAAATAATAAAGGTTAGAGCAGAAATAAATGAAATAGTGAGTTAAAAAAGAATTGTAAAAAAAATCAATAAAACCAAGAGCTGCTTCACTTTAAAGATCAACAAAACGGACAAACCATTAGACACAATAACTAAGAAAAAGAGAAGACTCATAGATAAAATTATAAATGAAAGAGGAAACAATACAACTGATGTCACAAAAATAAAAAGGACCAAAAGAGACTACTGTGAACAATTATATGCCAACAAACTGGATAGCCAATAAAATCTGGATAAATTTCTAGAATCATACAACCCACCAAGATTGAATCATGAAGGAATAAAAATCTGAATAGACCTATAACTAGTGAAGAGATTGAAGTAGGAATCAAAAACGTGCCAATGAAGAAAAGCCCAGGACTGGATGGCTTAACTGGTCAATTCTACCAAACACTTAAAGAAGAATTAACACTGATCCTCAAATGCTTCCCAAAAATCCAAGAGGAGGAAATACTCCCAAACTCATTCTATGAGGCCAGCATTAGCCTGCTACCAAAATCAGACAAAGACACAAGAAAATTACACACCAAATTCCCTGATGCAAAAATCCTAAACAAAATACTATCAAACCAAATTCAACAGCACTTAAAATGATCATACACCATGACCAAATGAGATTTACTTTATAGAATGCAAGGATGGTTCAACATATGAAAATCAATCAATGTAATACACCATATTAACAAAATGAAGGACAGAAAACATATGATTATCCCAATTAACACAGAAAAGGCATGTGACAAAATTTAACACTCTTCCATGATTAAAAAACACTCAACAAATAGGAATAGAAGGAAACTACTTCAACATAATAAAAACCATATATGAAAAGCCCACAGCTAAAGTCATATGCAATAGGGAAAGGCTAAAAGCTTCTCCTCTTAAGATCAGAAACAGGTCAAGGATGCCCACTCTTGCCACAACTATTCAACAAAGAACTAGAAGTTCTAGCCAGAGGAATTAGACAAGAAAAAGAAAGAAAAGGAATACAAACTGGAAAGAAAGAAGAAAAATTATCTCAGTTTGCAGATGACTTGATCTTACATGTAGAAAACCACAAGGACTTCCTGGAAAAACTGTTATAATTAATAAATAAATTCAACACAGTTACAGGATACAAAATCAAAAATCAGTTGTATTTCTACACACTAACAATGACCAATCTGAAAAGGAAACTAAGAAACAATCCCATTTATTATAGCATCAAGAAAGATAAAGTACTTAGGAATAGACTTAACCAATGAGTTAAAAGACTTGTATACTGAAAACTACAAAACACTGCTGAAACAAAATAAAAGAAGTTACAAATAAGTGGAAAGAGATCCTGTGCTCATGGACTGGAAGACAATATTGTTGAAGTGCCCACACTATCCTAAGTAATCTACAGATTCAATGCAATCTCCATCAAAGTCCCAAAGACATTTTTCGCAGAAATAGAAAAAAAATCCTGAAATTCATATAGAGTCTTAAGAGATACAAAATAGCCAAAACAATCTTAAAAAAGAACAACAAAGGCCTCACACTCTCTGATTTCAAATTTACCACAAAGGAACAGTAATTAAGACAGTGTGGTGCTGGCATAAAGATAGCTATGTACACCAATGGAAAAGAATAAAAAGCCCCTAAATGAACCCTTGCATATCTGGCCAAATGATGTTTGACAAGGGTGCCAAGATTACACAACAGGGAAAGGATAGTCTCTTCAACAAATGGTGTTGGGAAAACTAGATTTCCACATGTAAAAGAAGTTGTTGGATCCATATATAAAGATTAACTCAAAGTGGATTAAAAACCTAATCTAAGACCTAAAACTATTAAACTCCTAGAAGAAAACACAGGAAAAAAGTTTCAGGACACTGAATTTGGCAATGATTTTTTGGATATGACATCAAAAGCACAGGCAACAAAATAAAGAAACAAAATTAAAAAATTAAAATTACACCAAACTTAAAAAACTTCTGCACATTAAAGGAAACAATCAACAGAGTCAAAAGGCAACCTATGGAATGGAATGGAAGAAAATAACTACAAATCTTGTATCTGGATAAGTGAATATGAAACTTCTACAACTCATCAATAACAATAAAAATAATGCAATTAAAAATTGAGTAAAGGCCTTAAATAGACATTTTTCCCAAGACAATATACAATGGCTAATAAGCACATGAAAAGATACTCAATATCACTAATCAGTAGGGAAATGTAAATCCACACTGCAATGAATATCCCCTGACACCAGTCAGGATGGTTAGTATCAAAAGAACAAAAAATAAGTGTTAACAAGGATGTGGAAAAGTTGGAACCCTTGTGCATGGTTGGTGGGAATATAAAACAGCACAGCCATTATGGAAAATAGTACAGAAGTTCCTAAAAAATTTAAGAATAGAATTACTACATCATCTAGCAATTCCACTTCTGGGTACACACCCTAAAGAATTCCAAGTAGGGTACTGAAGAGATGTTTATATACCTATGTTCATAGCAGCAATATGCACAACAGCTAAGAGGTGAGAGCAATCCAAATGTCTGTCAACAGATGCATGAATAAAGAAAAAGAGTTATATATATACAATGGAATATTATGCAGCCTTAAAAAAGAAGGAAATCCTGCCACATGCTATAACATGGATGCACCAGGAGGACATTATGGTAAGTAAAATGAGTCAGTCACAAAAGGACAAATATTATATGATTCCATGCATATGAAGTATCTAAAGTATTCAAAAGCATAGAAATAGAAGGTAGAAAAGTGGTTATCAAAGACTGGGGGAGGGAAATTAATGAGTCTAGAGTTCAGGGTTGCAAGATTAAAAAGTTTTAGAGATGTATAGTACTATATCATAACACATTTAACACTAATGAAGCATACACTTAAAAAATGGTTGTGATAGTAAATTTAATGTTATGTGTCTTTTATCACAATAAAAAAAAGATAAGATTTAAGAAAAAAAATTGCTGAAGGTAAAATAAAGACTTTCTCAGACAAAAAAAACTTAAGGAAATTTATTGCCAGTATACCTGCCCCATAAGCAATATTAAAAGAAGTTCCACAGAGAGAAGGGAAAGGATACAGGTCAGAAACAAAAATATACATAAAGAAAGGAAGAGCACCAAGGAATGAATAAGTGAAGCTAAAATAAAAACTTTAACTTTTCTAATTCTTAAGTGACCTAACAGATAACGGTTTGTTTAAAATAACAGCAGCAACAATGTATTCAAATATGTATGCTTATCTATATTTATATATGCCTACATATACTAAGATGAACAACAGTAATGATGCAAGGGATGCGGGACGGGAGAAATTAGGAATATTTTGTTATAAGCTACTTCGGTACCTGTGAAGCAATATATTGTTATTTGAAAGTACACTTGGATTAGTTGTAAATCTGTAGTGCAAACCCTAGGGTAAGCACTTTCTAGTAAATTTTAAAAGTATTATAATTGATATACTGAGACAGGAGGGAAAATGGAATCATATAAAATGCTCAATTAAAACCACAAAAGGAAGAAAAAGAGTAGAAGACAAAAATAGGAAGAAATAAGGGCAACAACAACAACAACAAAAAGTAACAAATATAGCAGATATTAATCCAACTACATCAATAATCAGTTTAAATGTCAATGGTCTAAATATGTCAACTAAAAGATTATCAGAGTGGATCAAAAAACAAGGACAAGCCAACTACATGTTGCCTGTAAGAAACCCATTTTAAATATAAAGACATATATAGCTTAAAGGTAAAGAAATGGAAAAAGGTATACCATGCTGCTTTAGACTGCATGTGTTTCCCCAAAATTCATATATTGAAGCCTAATTTCCAATGTGATGGCATGGAGGAGGGGGTGCATTGGGAAGTGATTAGGTCATAAAGATGGGAGCCTGCATGAATAGTATTAGTGACCTTATAAAAGAGACCCCAGAGAGCTCCCTCGCCCCTTCTGCCATGTGAAGACACAGCAAGAAGACAACTGTCTATGAATCAGGAAGAGGCCCTCAACAGACATCAAATCTGCTGGCACCCTGATCTGGGATTTCCCAGGCTCCATAACTGTGAGAAGTATATGTTTGTTGTTTAAGCCACCCACTCTATAGTGTTTTTGTCATAGCAACCTGAACATACTAAGGCGCATGCTAATAACATTAATGAGGCAGAGTAGTTGTGTTTCAGACAGAGCAGACTTCACAGCAAGGAAAGTTATCAGAGATAAAGAAGGGCATTACACAATGATAAAGTGGTCAATACTCCAAGAAGACATAATAGTCCTTCATGTGTACATGCCTAAAAATAGAGCATCAAAATACATATGGCAAAAACTGATATAACTAGGGGCTGGCCAGATGGCGCAGCGGTTAGATTTGCAGCAAACCAGGGTTTGCCAGTTTGGATCCCAGGTGCGGACATGGCACCATTTGGCAAGCCATGTTGTGGCAGGCATCCCAAGTAGAGGAAGATGGGCACAGATGTTAGCTCAGGGCCAGTCTTCCTCAGCAAAAAGAGGAGGATTGGCAGCAGATGTTAGCTAAGGGCTAATCTTCCTAAAAAAAAAAAAAAAAAAAAACTGATATAACTACAAGAAGAAACAGATGAATCCACAATGATATCTGAGACTGCAACACCCCTCTATCAGAAAAGGACAGACTCAGTAAGCCAAAAGCAGGATATAGTGGAACCCAAGAGCATCATCAATCAAATAGATATAACTGACATATAAAATATTTCATCCAACTAGAAGCAGAATATATATTCTTCTCAAGCTCACATGGAACATTCACCAAGGTAGACCACATTCTGAGCCATAAAACACACATAAGCAAATTTAAAAGAAATCATACAATGTCTGCTCTCAGATTACACTGGAATTAAACTGGAAATCAATATCAGAAAGAGGGCTGGAAAATTCAAGAACACTTGGAGATTAAACAACTCATTTCTAAATAACACATGGATCAAAGGAGAAACCTCAAGAGACATTTTTAACTAAATGAAAATGAAAATACAACTTACCAAATTTGGGGAATGCAATGAAAGCAATGCCTACAGGGAAAGTGACAGCATTGGATATATATATCAGAAAAGAAGAAAGATCTAAAATCAATAATCTAAGCTTCCACCTCAGGGAACCAGAAAAAGAAGAGCAAATTAAATCCAAGGAAAGCACAAGACAAGAAATAAAATTTAGAACAGAAATCAATAAAGAAAACTCAATGAAACAAAAAGCTGGTTCTTTGAAAAGATCTGTAATATTGATAAGCTTCTAGCCAGGCTAAGAAAAAAACACAAATTACTAATATCATAAATGAAAGAGGGGTCATCACTACTTATTCCATGTATATTAAAAGGATAATAAAGGAATAATGTGAACCATTTTATGCCCACAAATTTGATAACATGAAATGGGCCAGGAGAAATAGATAATCTGAGTAGGCCCATTATCTGTTAAAGAAACTGAATCAATAATTAACCTAACAAAACAGAAAGCACCAGACCCAGATGGTGGTGCAGGTGAATTCTACCAAACATTTAAGGAAGAAATGATACCAATTCTTTAATAATCTCTTCCAGAAAACAGAAGCAGAGGGAATACTTCCTAATTCATCATACGAGGCCAACATTGCCCTAATACAAACACCAGATAAAGATATCAGAAGAAAAGAAAACTATAAATATCTCTCATGAACAGAAGAAAGGAAAACTATTAATATCTCTCATGAACAGAGATAAGTTCTCAACAAAATATTAGCAAATTGAATCCAACAGTGTATAAAAAAATTATACTTCATGGTAAGTGGGAATCCCAAGTGGATCAGAAATTCAATGCAATCCCAATCCCAGCATGTTTTGCTTTTTTGGATGTTGACAAACTGATTCAAAAGTCTCTCTGGAAACACAAATGACCAGAACAGCCAACACAATATTGAATAAGAAAGTTGAAGGACAGCTACTGTCCCACTTAAAGACTTACTATCAGGCCATAATAATTAAGACAGTATGGAATTGGTGAAAAGAACAGATGTACAGATAAATGGGACAGAATAGAAAGCCCAGAAATAGATCCACACAAATATAGTCAAATGCTCTGACAACAGAGCAAGAGAGAAAGGACAGTCCTTTTAACAAATGGTACCAGAACAATTCGACATGCCAAAAAATGAATCTAAATAAAAGAATTTTATCAACATGATAAAGGGCATTTTTGAAAATCATACAACTAACATCATACTCAACAGTGAAAGACTAAAAGCCTTCCTCCTGAGATGAGGAACTAGACAAGGACGTGCACTTTCACCACTGCTATTCAATGTTGTACTGAAGGTTCTACCCAGAGCAGTTAGACAGGAAAAAGAAATAAAAGGAATCCAAATTGTAAAGGAAGAAGTAAAACTATGTCTATTCACAGGTGACATGATCCTGTATATAGAAAATCCAAAGAATCCACAAATAAGCCATTAGAGCTAATAACTTCAGCAAAGTTGCAGGTTAGAAGCTCAACATGTGAAAACTAGTTGGGTTTCTATATACCAGCAATGAACAATCCAAAATGGAAATTAAGAAATCAATTCCATCTGCAATACCATCTAAAAGAATAATACACCTAGGAAAAAAATCTAACAAAGGAGATGACAGACTTGTACACTGAAAACTACAAGACACTGATGAAAGAAATTAAAGAAGAACTAAATGGAAAGACATCCCATGTTCATGGATTGGAAGACAATATTGTAAAGATGTCAACACTAACCTAAAAAATCTACAAATTCAACACAATTCCTATCAAAATTCCAACAATCTTTTCTGCAGAAGTGAAAAATTTGACCCTCAAATTCAAAAGGAATTGAAAGGAATCCTGCATAACCAAAACAATCTTGGAAAAAGAACAAAGTTGGAGCACTGAACGCTTCCCAATTTCAAAGCATGCCTCAATGTAGAGTAATCAAAACACTGTGGTACAGGCATGAGGACAGACATATCGACCAATGGAATAGACTTGAGAGTCTAGAAATAACCCCATACATCTATGGCCAATATTTTTAACAAGGGTGAAAGTCCATTCAATAAGGAAACAGTTTCTTCAACTGATGGTGCTGGGACAACAGCATTTCCACATGCAAAAGAATAAAGTTGGAGCCCTACCTCACACTATATAAAAAGATGAACTGAAAATCCATCAAAGGGGGGCTGGCTCGTGGCATAGTAGTTAAACTTGTGCACTATGCCTTGGCAGCCCAGAGTTCGTGGGTTCAGATCCCGGGCACAGACCTACACACTACTCATCAAGCCATGCTGTGGCAGCATCCCACATGTAAAAGTAGAGGAAGACTGGCACAGATGTTAGCTCAGGGCCAATCTTTCTCACCAAAAAAAAAATCGATCAAAGACCTAGTATGAGCTAAAACCATAAAACTCTTAGAAGAAAACACTGGGGTAAATCTTTATGACCTTGGATTTAGCAATGTATTCCTAATTGTGACACCAAAAGCATGAACAACAAAAGAATAGAGAAATTATACTTCATCATAATTAAAAATGTTTGTGTTTCAAAGGACATCAGTACGGATGTGGAGAAATAAGAACACTTATGCACTGCTGCCAGGAATGTAAAATGGTGCAGCGCCTGTGGAAGATAGTATGGCAGTTGCTCAAAGAGTTAGACACAGAATTACCACATGACCAAGCAGTACCAGTTTTAGGTATGTACTCAAAAGAACTGAATCCAGGAACTCAAACATATACTTTTACACCAACTTTCATTGCAGCATTATTCACAATAGCCAAAAAGTAGAAGCAACCCAAGTGTCTATCAGCAGATGAATACATAAACAAAATGTAGTAAAAACATACAATGGAACATTATTCAGCCATAAAAGAAATGAAGTTCTGATCCATGGATACAACATGAATAATCCCTGAAAACATTATGCTAAGTGAAATAAGCCAGATACAAAAGGACAAATATTGTATGATTCCACTTGTATGAAATGTCTTGGATAGGCAAATTCATAAGGACAGAAAGACTAGAGTGTCCCAGAGATGGGGAAGGTGAGAACAGGGAGTTATTGTTTAAGGGGTACAGAGTTTCTAGAGTCATGAAGATGTTTTAGAAATAAACGGTGGTTATGTTTGCAAAAACATTGTGAAAGTAATTAATACACTGAATTGAACCTTTAAAAATGGTTAAAATGACAAATTTTATATGTACTTTATTAGAGTAAAAAGAAATTATTAAAAAAAAGAATCTAGACAAGACCTTACACTAGTCCCAAAAATTAACTCAAAATGGATCACAATAAAAGGCAAAACTATAAAACTTTCAGAAGATATATCTTCTATGTTATCTTCTAGAAGGTAACAGAAATCTAGATGATCTTGGGTTTGACAATGAGTTTTTAGGTACAACACCAAAAGACTGATCCATCAAAGAAAAAACTGATAAGAAGGACTTCATTAAAACTGAAAACTTCTGCTCTGAGAAAGACATTGTTAGAGAATGAAAAGACAAGTTACACACTGGGAAAAAATATTTGCAAAATACATATCTGATAAAGGGCCGGTATCCAAAATATATAAAGAGCTCTTAAAACTCAACAATAAGCAAACACAACCATCTTAGGCTGCTATAACAAATACCATATATTGGGTGGTTTAAACAACATTTACTTCTCAGAGTTCTGGAGGCAGGAAGTCCAAGATCAAGGGGCTGGCAAATTCAGTTCCTGGGAGAGCTCTCTTCCTGATCTGCAGATGGCTGCCTTCTTGCTGTATCCTCACATGACAAAGAGATCATCTCTCTTGTGTCTCTTCTTATGAAGGCACTTAATCCCATTCATGAGGGCTCCACCCTCATGACCTAATTCCCTCCCAAAGGCCCTACCACCAAATAGCATCCCAATGGGGATTATGGCTTCAACATTTGAGTTCTGGAGGGACAGAAACATTCAGTCCAGTGCACAACCCAATTAAAAACTGAGCAAAAGATCTCACCAAGGAAGATACACAGATGGCAAATACAAATAAGCACATGAAAAGATCCTCAACATTTTATGTAATTAGGGTATGAGATATCACTATACACCTATCAGAATGGCTAAAATACAAGACACTGACAAGACCAAATGCTGAGGAGGATGTCGAGCAACACAACTCTCGTCCATTGCTGGCAGGGATGCAAAGTGGTACAGCCACTTTGGAAGACAGTTTAGTAGTTTCTTATGAAGTCAAACATAGTCTTACCACATGATCTAGCGATCATGCTCCTTGGTATTTACCCAAATGTGTTAAAAACTTATGTCCACACAAAAACATGCATACAAAAGTTTACTGCAGCTTCATTCTTAAAAACAACTAAGATGTCCTTCAACAGGTGAAATGGATAAACATCGTTTGATACAGCAATAAAGAGAAATGTGCTATCAAGCCACAAAAAGTCATGGTGGAACCTTAAATGGGTATTGGTATTCCAACTATATGACATTCTGCAACAGGCAAAACTATAGACAGTAAAAAGATCAGTGGTTGCCAGTGGTCTGTGGGAGGGAAGGAAGAAGAGAGGACCAGATGGAGCATGGGAGTTTTGGAGCAGTGAAACTATTCTGTGTGATATCATAATGATGACTATATGACATTATACATTTGTCAAAATGCAAATACTGTACAATGCGAAAAGTGTACTCTAATGCAAACTATGTATGCTAGTTAATAGTGTATCAATATTTATTCATCACTTGTAGCAAATGTACCACATTAATGAAAGATAATAATATTAGGAAAAATTGTAAGAGGGGAGGAGCATATGGGAGCTCTCTCTACTTTCCACTCAGTTTTTCTATAAACTCAAAACCTCTCTAAGAATAAAATCCATTAATTAAAAAGCAAGCAAAAATGTTCTTTAACCAAAGGCAGGGGCACTATTATTTAAAATGTCAATGTCATAAAAGACAAAGAAAGGCTGAAAAACAGGTCCAGATTAAAGAAACTTAAAGAAATATGGGGGTCCGGCCCTGTGGCCAAGTGGTTAACTTTGCACGCTCTGCTTCAGTGGCCCAGGGTTTCACCGGTTCAGATCCTGGGTGCAGACATGGCACTGCTCATCAGGCCATGCTGAGGCGGTGTCCCACATGCCACAGCTAAAAGGACCCACAACTAAAAATACACAATGATGTACCGGGGAGGGGGAGGGCCTTTGGGCAGAGAAAGGAAAAATAAAATCTTTAAAAAAGAGAAAAAAAGAAACAAGTATGGTAACTACATGCAATAGGTGATACTGACTAGATACTATAGTGGAAGAAAAAAATAAAGGAATCTTATTGGAACAATTGACAAAACTGGAAAAAGGACAGTAAATTAGATTGAAATAGTCAATCAACAAACTTCCTGAAGTTGGTGACTTCAATGCAGCACAGTAAAGGAATCTCCTTATTCTTAAAGAAATACACATGAAAATATTTGGAGATAAAGGATCATGATGTATGTAAATTACTCTCAAATCCTTCAGATGAAAAATTTTATATACATACATACGTAAAGAAGGAGAGAGAAAGCAAAACTGATAAAGTAGTGGGTTGACTAGTGGCCTCCAAAAATCCATGTCCACCTGGAACCTGTGACTGTTACCTTATTTAGATACAGGTCCTTTCCAGATGTAACGAACTAAGATGAGGTTCTGGGTTTGGGCGTCCTTATAAGAGAGGGAAATTCGGATGCACACACGCAGAGGGAAGAAGGCCATGGGAAGATGGAGGCAGAGATTAGACTCACGCTGCCACAGCCAAGGAAAGCCAAGGATTGCCAGCGGCCTCCAGAAACTAGGAAGAAGCCTTCCCTGGAGCCCGAGGAAGAAAACACCTTGGCAACTGCTTGATTTTGGAATTCTAGCTTCTAGAACTGTGAGAAAATAAGTCTCTATTGTTTTAAGCCACTCAGTTTGTGGTACTTTGTTATGGCTGCCCTCTGGAAACTAATATAGTAAGTAACAGGTGACTCTGGGCAAAAGGTATGTGGCTGTTCTTTGTACTATTCATGCCAAGTTTTTGCCCTGTTAACAGAGTCTTTCTCAGAGCAAAAGGTTTTAACTTAGAAGCAAGATTTTTCTAGGTTTGAAATTATTTTCCAAAAGATTAAAGAAGAATACAATAGGACAAATGACTTGAATAGACACTTCTCCAAAAAAGATGGACAAATGGCTAATAAGCACATGAAAAGAATTTATAAAAAAAACCCAGAAAATGACAAATGTTGGCAAGGATATAGAGAAAGGGGAACACTTGTGCACTGCTGGTAGGAATGTAAAATGATGTAACCACTAGGAAAAGTGGCATGGCATTTCTCAAAAAATTAAACAGAGAATTAGCATATGATCTGGAAATTCCACTTTGGCTACACACCCAAAAGAAGTGAGAGCAGAGACTCGAATAGGTATTTGTGCACCCATGTTCACAGCAGCGTTGTTCACAATAGTCAAAAGGTGGAAGCAACCCAAGTGCCCATCGACAGATGAGTGGATAAATAATATGTGGTAGACACACAGAATATTATATTATTATTCAGCCTTAAAAAGGAAGAAAATTTTGACACATGCTACAACATAGATGAACTGTGGAGACATGGTAAGTGAAATAAGCCAGTTACTTACTATTTCACTTAAATGAGGTCCCTAGAGTAGTCAAATTCATAGAGACAGAAAGTAGAAGGGTGGTTGTCACCGGCTGGGGGAGGGAGAAATGGGGAGATGTTGTTTACTGGGGACAGAGTTTCAGTTTGGAATGACGGAAAAGTTCTGGAGATGGATAGTGGTGATCATTGCACAACAATGTGAGTGTAATGCCACTGAACTATACACTTAAAAATAGTTAAAATGGTAAATATTATGTTATGTATATTTTCCTATAAGAAAATACAATAGCTATGTGTACGTGTTTGGAGCTGGGGTGACCTGACAAGCTGATTTTAAGTTTTACGCGAAATGCAAAGTGTCAAGAATAGCTAAAAACTGTTGAAGGAGAACAAGGTGGGAGGATTAACTCCATCAGAGATCAAGACCTGCCCTGACCCTACAGTAACTGAGACAGTGTGACACTGACGTGAGGATAAACAGCAAGGTCAACAGAAGTCCAGAAACAGCCCACACATACATGGCCACTTGATTTACGTCAGCGGTGACAGTGCAGAACAGCACATTTTTAATAAGTAGCTCTGGGACCACTGGATATGCTTATGTAAAACATCAAATTGGAAACAACTTAAATTGGACCCCCATTTTACAGAATCACTTTAGGTGAATTAAACACCCAGACATGAAAGGCAAAACTATAAAGCTTCCAGAAGATAATAGAACACCTATGTGATCTTGCGGTAGGGAAGAAGTTCTTTTAAAACATGCAAAAACTACCATAAATGAAAAGAACTTTAGTCCTGTGAAAAAAATAAGCCACAAAATAGAGGACAGTTAAAACACATAAAATCAGGGGGGCTGGCTCTGTGGCCTTGTGGTTAAGTTTGGCATGCTCTACTTCAGCAGCCCAAGTGCAGGTCCCAGGCACAGACCTACACCACTTGTCAGCAGCCATGCAGTGGCAGTGACCCACATACAAAATAGAGGAAGAGTAGCAGAGATGTCAGCTCAGGAAGAATCTTCCTCAAGCAAAAAGAGGAAGACTGGCAACAGATATTAGCTCAGGATGTATCTTCCTCAGAAAAAAAAAAAAAGACTCCTGAAGCCAGTCCTCAAACTACTTCTGGTCTATGAATAACTCTTACTTAATCCATACTGTATGATGATAGTGCACGGCACTTTTATAAATTTTCATCTCTATTTCTTTTAACATGTGATTTTTCCTATTTTTTGTTGTTAAAGTTTGTATTTTTCATAAAATAATAGTTATTGTAAATGGTAGGTTTTTCAAACATTTTATTACTTAGAAAATAAAAATTTGGCAGAACTAAGTTTTAATGCCTTCTTATTTCTCCTCTCTATTCTCTTTACATTTTCTCTGCTGAATTAATAAACAGAACATTTTTACTAGTATATGAAATTGAAAAGTGGGAACTACTAGCCAAAAGGATTTAACAACCATGTACCTGCACTCAGAGCTCACCAGAGCACGGACAGGAGAAACAACATTGGTTAGAGTATTAGACCCACGCCCCTCCTAGCTCTGTCAGTACTGGCTGTGTGACATTAAAGGTTTTCCCCTCTCTGACCCTCTTATTTCCTCATTTATAATACCTGTTATAGTACCCATTTCATAGAAATATGAAAATTAAATGGGATGATACATTTAAAATGAAATGACGCATAATAGCTACCTAGATGTTTAGTTAATAAAACACTATTAACCATGTGTTTAGTTAATACAATGTTAATACAGTGATGTATGGTGGGAGAGAGTGGGAGGAACTCAGTGGGAGCAGGCCACCTGAGCACAGAGAAATAGATTTAATCCACTGATGTTTAGAACTGCTAGCACATTACGATAATAAAAAGCATTTGATCAATTTCATTATTGTTTTTAAATTCTCTGCAGACCATGTACCCACTTCTTGCCTTCACCAGAATAGACCACAGCAAAAGAGCATCTCCCACCTTCATTCACTCTTTATTAACTGAGCGTCAGGCATAGAGCATGGCAAGGACTCAGAGGGCAGGATCAGAGTACGGTCACCATGTATTCTTAAGTAAACTAAGTGTACTTCTTTAGAAAATAAAAACATTCATTTACCTTTTTTGAATTTATGTACAGGGAGTTTCTTAAGTTGATCTTTACGAAGTCTATTTCTTCTAGCTCTATGTCTATCCTGGACAAATTTTGTGATCTAAAAATAAAAGAGAAAAAAAGGGAATTAGATATTAAATATGCAAATAGGAAATGACCAATATCTTTTAAATAACAAATATCTTCTAAGCTGCTACAAATCAATTCAATTTACTTAAATTCTAATTGCAATATTATTAAAGCATTAAATTACAGTAGTGATTAGTTACCCCATAAATTATTCTTTGAATTTTTGTTCATTGACCTAAATGATTTTTAATGTACTCTGAGAGAAACATTATAAATCACATATGACTATTTATTTGTAAAAATACAGATGGTAGACTATAGGTTACAAAGACTCCTCTGGGTCAAAAAGAACAGGAGGGCTGAAATTCCTATAAGTTACAAACTAGTAAATTTTCAAACATTCACTTATTAGTCACCACACTTTCAGTTCTAGTCGCAAAATAGACAGAACTAACACAGAACGGCTGTACTACAAATATTCAGAAACACTAAATAAAATATATAAAATATTTTTAACTATAAATTACTATGCTTACAAGAATGAAAAGGAAGCCCAGAGGGCGAGAACTAAATGCCAAAAGCAACATCCATAAAATAAAATTTTGACAAATTTGACTGTATTGATGTTAAGGAGTTCTGTCCTCAAAAGACACTGTTAAAAAATAAAAGATAAGCCACAGAGTGGGAGAAAATATTGGCAAATTTCATATCTGATAAGGGCTTTTCATCCAGAATATATAAAGAACTCAAAATTCAATAAAAAGAAAACAAGAGGAGTGAAGTCAGCATCACGGCGGAGTGAACTTGCCCAGGATTCTCTCTTCTCCAACATATAATGAAAAGGGACATTCCTACTCCAACGGAGGACATCCTAATACAACACAAAAACATCGGAGAGGCATACGCAGCCATATGATGCAGGGCAGAGAGGCTGGAGCCCCCCTCGGAAGAGCTGGAATGGGGTAAGAGAGAACTTCACTCACTCCCCTAAAGACTGCAATCCAGGACCAGGGGTGGCCTCTGAGAGGAAAGGAATGGAAGACGGGATGTCCGTTTGCAGGAACATCAAGGACCCCCAAGAGCCAGTGCAGCCTAGAGGGAGGACCTCTACCAGGGCGAGAGCTTTCGCGGGGGGTGACTTCATCAAGCCAACACCCCAGGAGAGCAGATAGCAAGAGCAGAGCAAGAAAGCCCCAAGAACACGCAGGAGAAAGCTGCCCTCCCCCTACCCGCCCCACACCTGCTCCAAGCCTGGGATCTCAGCTGAAGGCAGAGGGCTCAGAAGACATGGCTCTTGACCCACACCCAGTGGTGATAGCCAGTAACTGCAACAAAATAATATCAGGACACATAAGACAAGAACCACCCCTTCTAGCAATATCAAACATTATATCAAATCTACAGAGAGAAAACGACAAGAATCCAGAATTCAGTCATGAGGACACAGAAATATGTAATCTAAATGACAATGAATTCAAAAGAGTTATCATCAAAAAACTCAACGAGGTAAAAGACAATGTAGAGGAACAATCCAATGAGTTCAAGAGCTACTTCACAAAAGAGATTGAAACTGTAAAGAAGAAACAGTCAGAAATATTAGAGATGAAAGACACAATGGAAGAGATAAAGTATGGATTCCCCAAATGCTCAAGTGGACATCACAGAGGAGCAAACCAGCATAATCAAAGATAGACATGTTGAAATGTTCCTGACAGAGGAGAGAGAACCAAGACTAAAAAGAAATGAAGAAAGTCTCCAAGAAATATCCCACTCAATGAGGAAATGCAACATACGAATTATAGCTTTTCCAGAAGGAGAAGAGAAGGAGAATGGAGCAGAAAATGTGTTCAAAGAAATAATACCAAAGATTTTCCCAAACCTAGGGAAGGAGATGGAAATCTGTGTGGAAGAGGCTTCCAGATTTCCTACATTTGTCAATGTAAAAAGACCTACTGCAAAAGCATATAGTAGTAAAACTGGCAAAAATGAATGACAAAGAAAGAATACTCAGGGCAGCAGGGCAGAAGAAAATAACCTACAAAGGAACCCCTATCAGGCTTTCAGCGGATTTCTCTGCAGAAACCTTACAAGCTAGGAGTGAATGGAATGACATATTCAAATCTTTGAAAGACAGAAATTTTCAGCCAAGAATACTCTATCCAGCAAAAATATCCTTCAGATATGATGGAGAAATAAAATCTTTCCCAGACAAACAAAAGCGAAGGGAGTTCATAGCCACAAGACAACCCCCCCCTACAATAAATCATCAAGAAGTCCCGCATACCTGAAAAAACAAAGGGGGTTGAGAAAGGGGTTAGAAAGCATGGAGTAAGGAGATAAATAGGTAGACAGAATCAGAATAGGATAACAAATATTCAACTATAGCATTAGGCTAAAGAGAAGGAAAAAACAAAAAATAAAGATAATCGCCATGTTAACCAAAAACTCACAATACAAAATGGAATAAAATGTGAGAAAAAACAACTTAGGAGGGGAGGAGGAAAGGGACTGAACCGGTCTAGACTAAGGAAATAAGAGGCCATCAGAAAATGGACTACCTTATACACGAGATTCTGAATACAAACTTCAGGGTAGCCACTAAACAAAAAAGCAAAACAGACGCACAAATAATAAATAAGGAGAACACAAAGAAACACATCATAAAAAACTACATAAGTCAATGGGTAGACCAAAACACACAAGACAAGAAACAAAGGAAATGCAGGAGAACTGGAAAAGGAGTGATAACATGACAGCATTAAGCCCTCATATATCGATAATCACACTAAATGTAAATGGACGGAATTCTCCAATAAAAAGACACAGAGTGGATTGATGGGTTAAAGAACAAGACCAAACAACATGCTGCCTCCAGGAAACTCAGATCCAATGACAAACACAGGCTCAGAGTGAAGGGGTGGAAGATGATACTCTAATGACAAACAAAAGAAAGCAGGTGTCACAATACTTATATCAGACAAAGTAGACTTCAAGATAAAACAGGTAAAGAGACACAAAGAGGGGCAGTTTATAATGATCAAAGGGACACTCCACCAAGAAGAAATAACACTTATAAATATCAATGCACCCAACACAGGAGCACCAAAGTACATAAAGCAGCTATTAACAAACCTAAGAGAAGATATTAATAAGAACACAATAATAGCAGGGGACCTCAACACTCCACTCATATCAATGGACAGCTCATCCAGACAGAAAAACAACAAGGAAACAGTGGAATTAAATGAAAAGCTAAACCAGTTGGACTTAATAGACATATATAAAACACTACATCCAAAAACAGCAGAATACACATTCTTCTCAAGTGCATACAGAACATTCTCAAGGACAGACCATATGCTGGGAAACAAGGCAAGCCTCTATAAATTTAAAAAAATTGAAATAATAACAAGCATCTTTTCCGATCTCAATGCTATAAAACTAGAAATTAATTACAAGAAAAAAGCTGAGAAAGGGACAAAGATGTGGAGACTAAACAACATGCTATTGAACAAGTAATGGATCATTGAAGAAATTAAAGGAGAAATCAAAAAATATTCAGAGACAAATGAAAATGATAACATACCCTACCAACTCATATGGGATGCAGCAGAAGCTGTATTAAGAGGGAAATTCATTGCAATACAGGCACACCTTAACAAACAAGAAAAATCCCAAATAAGCAATCTCAAATAACACCTAACTGAATTGGAAAAAGAAGGACAAACAAAGCCCAAAGTCAGCAGGAGAGAAATAATAAAAATTAGAGCAGAAATAAATGCTATTGAAACAAGAAAGCCAGTAGAAAGGATCAATGAAACAAAGAGCTGGTTCTTTGAGAAGAAAAATAAAATTGACAAACCCCTAGTCAGACATAAAAAGAAAAAAAGGGGAAAAGTTCAGATAAACAAAACTAGAAATTAAAGAGGAGAAGTAACAATGGAAATAACAGAAATAAAACAGATTATAAAAGAATGCTACAAAAAACCATATGCCAACAAAATGGATAATCTAGAGGAAACAGATAAATTCTTAGACTCTTACAATCTCCCAAAGGTGATTCAAGAAGAAACAGACAATCTGAACAGACCAATCACAAGAAAAGAGATTGAAACAGTAATCAAAAGCATCCCAAAGAACAGAACCCCAGGACTAGACAGCTTCCCTGGGGAATTCTACCAAACTTTCAGAGAGGATTTAATACCTATCTTTCTCAAGCTATTCCAAAAAATTAGGGAGGATGGAACACTTCCTAACACATTCTATGAGGCCAACATCACTCTGATACCAAAGCCTGACAAGGACAGCATGAGAAACGAGAACTACAGGCCAATATCACTGATGAACATAGATGCAAAAGTCCTCAACAAAATTTTGGCAACCTGAATTCAGCAATACATCAAAAGGATCATACATCATGATCAAGTGGGATTCATACCAGGGGCACAGGGATGGTTCAACATCCTCAAATCAATCAATATGATACACCACTTCAACAAATTGAGGAATAAAAACCACATGATCATCTCAAGAGATGCAGAGAAAGCATTTGACGAGATCCAACAGCGATTTATGATTAAAAAAAAAAAACTCTTAACAAAATGGGGATGGAAGGAAATTGCCTCAACATAATACAGGCCATATATGACAAACCCGCAGCAAACATCATACACAACGGGGAAAAACTGAATGCCATCCTTCTGAGAAGAGGAACAAGACAAGAATGCCCACTATCACCACTCTTATTCAACACAGTACTGGAGGTGTGGGCCAGAGCAACTGGACAAGAGAAAGCAATAAAGGAATCCAAATAGGGAGTGAAGAAGTGAAAAACTCTCACTGTTTGCAGATGACATGACCTTATATATAGAAAACCCTAAAGAATCCAACAGAAAACTATTAGAAATAATTAACAACTATAGTAAAGTTGCAGGGTACAGAATCAACTTACAAAAATCAGTTGCTTTTCTATACTCTAATAACGAACTTACAGAAAGAGAACTCAAGAATACAATTTCATTTACAATCGCAACTAAAAGAATAAAGTACCTAGGAATAAATTTAACCAAGCAGGTGAAGGACTTAAACAATGAAAACGATTAAGACATTCCTGAAAGAAATGATAATGATGTAAAGAGAGGGAAATAGATTCCATGTACATGGATTGGAAGAATAAACATAGTTAAAATGTCTATACTACCCAAAGCAATCTACAGATTCAGTGCAATCCCTACCAGAATCCCAAAGGCATTCTTCATGGGAATAGAACAAAGAATGCTAAAATTCATATGGGGCAACCAAGGACTCCGAATTGCGAACGCAATCCTGAGAAAAAAGATCAAAGCTGGAGGCATCACAATCCCTGATTTAAAAATATACTACAAAGCCATAGTGATCAAAACAGCATGGTACTGGTACAAAAACAGGCAAACAGATCAACAGAACAGAACTGAAAGCCCAGAAATAAAACTGCACATCTACGGACAGCCAATTTTCAACAAAGGTGCCAAGAACATACAATGGAGAAAAGATAGTCTCTTCAATAAATGGTGATGGGAAAACTGGACAGCCACATGCAAAAGAATGAACATAGACCATTATCTCAAGCCAGACACAAAAATAAACTCCAAGTGGATCAAAGACTTTAAGATAAGTCCTGAAACCATAAAACTCCTAGAAGATAATATAGGTAATACACTCTTTGACATCAAAGTTAAAAGGATCTTTTTGAATACCATATCTTCTCAGACAAGGGAAACAAAAGAAAAAAAACAAGTGGGAGTTCATCAGACTAAAGAGCTTCTGCAAGGCAAAAGAAACTAGAACCAAAACAGAGACAACCCACCTACTGGGAGAAAATATTTGCAAATCATATATCTGACAAGGGATTAATCTCCATAATATATAAGGAACACACACAACTGAACAATAAAAAAACAAACAGCCCGATCAAAAAATGGGCAGAGGATATGAACAGACATTTTCCCAAAGAAGATATACAGATGGCCAATAAACAAATGAAAAGATGTTCAACATCCCTAATCATCATGGAAATGCAAATCAAACTACACTAAGATACCACCTTAAGCCTGTTAAAAAGGCTATAATCACACTAAAAATAACAAATGTTGGAGAGGGTGTGGAGAAAAGGGAACCCTCATACACTGCTGGTGGGAATGCAAATGGGTGCAGCCACTATGGAAAACAGTATGGAGATTCCTCAGAAAACTAAAAACAGAACTACCGTATGACCCAGCCATCTCACTACTGGGTATCTACCAAACAATTTGACATCAACAATCCAATATAACACATGCACCCCCACGTTCATTGCAGCACTATTCACAATAACCAAGACATGGAAACAATCCAAGTGCCCACTGACTGATGATTGGATAAAGAAGACGTGGGATAAATATATACAATGGAATACTACTTAGCCATAAAAAAGACAAAATCATGCCATTTGCAACAACATGGAAGGACCTGGAAGGAATTATGCTAAGCGAAATAAGCCACACTGAGAAAGATAAACACCAGATGATTTCACTCATATGTGGAATATGAACACACACATGGACAAAGAAAACAGTTCAGTGGTTACCCGGAGAAGAGGGTGGGGGGGAGCACTTATGTGGTGATAGTCAAGAAATAAGGTACATTGAAATCTCATATTGATGTAACAATTATGAACTGAATAGAAAAAAGAAAACAAGCAACCCAATAGGAAAAAATGGGCAAAATATTTGAATAAACATTTCACCACAGAATATAGATAGATGGCAAATCAGCACTTGAAGAGATGCTCAATATAATTAGTCAACAGGAAAATGAAAATTCAAATTACAAATACCACTATACAACTATCAAAATGACTCCAATTAAAAAGACTGAATGCGGGAAGCTATGAAAAAAACACATATTTTGGAAATTTGAAACTTTATTAAAACAGTTTACAAGTCGTAGAAGAAATCACAATGGATATCTGAGTTCCTGAGGGGGCCTTATAATCAGCATGCCTCTTTGCCACCTGGGTTCTAAATAACTTGAGAAATAAGATCATGAACTGGCAAGTGGAGGCAGGTGGAGCAGCTAACTCAGTGGAGAAAGAAAGAGAGCTTTTTACTGAACCATAGGATTACAATACTTTACCCACTCAGATATAGACAAAAACGACTCTGGAACAGAGCTGGCCTTCCCTTCCCCCTCCCCCAGAAGTGCAGAACCAGGTCTGGAGGAGCTGAAGACAGGCTGGCCCCAAAAGAAAGGGAGAGCTCAGCCAAACATGCCCTAATTTCTTCTTCCCAAATGTACCACACAGATAAGATACTGACTTCATCTCTTTGCCAAAAAAGCTAGGAGTTGCAGCTGAAGTGATTGTTAAATTTATAACCTAAATGCATATACTAGAAAGAATAAATAATAGTAAGCATTCAGCTGAACAAGCTAGAAAAGCAAAGCAATATATCTAAAGTAGAAGGCAGAAAATGATGCTAAGAGCAGAAATTCATGAGGTAAATAAAAAAGAAAGTAAAGACTTTAGAACGTAAGTTCCACTGGAATGTAAGCCGCCCGACATCAGGGCTTTGTACCTCTGTTGTTCACTGCTGAGTCTCGGACCCTAGAGCAGCGCCTGGCTCATAAGAGGTGCAGAATAAACGCTGTCTGAAGGAAAGGGAAAAACTCTCCAAGTCTACTTCTTTGAAAGACCGAACAGATGAACTTCTGACATCATGAAAGGCACAGATGGATAGGAATAAAGAGAACTCATTCCACATAGAGTAGAAATTCCTGTTATATCTATATAAATATAAATAACTTTATGCCACTATACTTGAAAATAGAAAAACTAGACAATTTCTTAGAAGTATAATTTAGTATGAAGAAGCAGACAACCATCTTAATGTCCAGGTAACTATGAAAAAGATCAGTAGGCCTAGATGATGTTATAGGCAACCTTCACCAAAAGGTCAAGTAATAGATAATCCCAATTTTATAAAAACTACTTTAGAAAACAGAATACAAGGGAAAGCTTTAGTTTTATGGGGCTAGTTTTATCTTGTCTAGTTGTTTTTATGTTATTTTAAGTTTCGGTAAAATACACATAACTTAAAATTTGCCATCTTAACCATTTTCAAGTGTACAGTTCTGTGGCATTAAGTACATTCACATTGTTGTGCTACCATCACCACCATCCATCCATAAAACTCTTTTCATCTTGCAAAACTGAAACTCTGTACCCATTGAACAATAATTCCCCACCCTTCCCTCCCCATAGCCCCTAGCTACCTTTCTATTTTCTGTCTCTGAATCTGATGACTCTAGGGACCTCATACAAATAGAATCATACAGTATTTATCCTGCTGTAACTAGCTTATTTCACTTAGCATAATGTCTTCAAGGTTCAACCATGTTGTAGTATACGCCAGAATTTCCTTCCTTTTTAAGGATGCATAATATTCTATTGTATGTATATACCACATTTTGTTTATCTATTCACCCACTGACTGACAACTGGGTTGCTTCCACCTTTGGCTATTGCAAATAATGCTGCTATGAACATGGGTGTACAAACGTCTGTTGGACTCCCTGCCTTCAATTCTTTTGGGTATGTACCCAGAAGGGGAATTGCTGGATCATATGGTAATTTATGTTTAATTTTTTGAGGAACTGCCATACTGTTTTCTATAGTGGCTGGTCCATATAACGTTCCTACCAACAGTGCTTTACTCTAGCCCCATAAAACTAAAACTTTCCCTTATCTGGACATTCAGATTGCTAATATTTTATTTAGGATTTTTACGTCTACGTCCAAGTATAAAACTGACTGACCCATTTTAGAAATCTGAATAATCCAAAATGCAAAAACAAAATTTATACATCATAATCAAAGGCAGCTTATTCTAGAAATAAAAGGACTTTTTAAGTTTGCAAAACAAATTAATGTAATCCAACATAAGAACAGAGTAAAAGAGAGAAAAACCCATGGTCACTACAAAATCCCCATGATATACTACAGTTCAGCACCCATTCATTATTAAAAAACACAAAAAGCAAATAAAAATTTGGCTTCTTTATTTCTAATCCTTCCATTACTGGGGTTCTTTTTTCTTGTTTTACCAGGAAATACAGCACAATGTTAAACAGGAGGTACAACAATAGCCATCCATTTTTTGTTCCTGACTTTCAAGGAAAGGCTTCTAATAATTCACCATTTAATGATGTTCATTTTAAGTTTTTATTCAATAATCCTTGTTAGCTTGAGGGTATTTACTTCTACTCCTGGTTTGCCAAGGCTATTAGTTTGTTGTTCTAACCTTTTATACCTCCTTGCTTCTAGGCCGAAAACCCCAAAGAATCAATAATTTCAAATTACCAGAATAGGAGAATTCAGCAAGCTTGTAGATACAAGATTAATATATAAAAATCAATAAAGTCCAGGGTCCAAATCATGGTTTCTATCTACAACTCTTCAATAATAGAAACCAGGGTTCCTTGGAGAAATGTCTGATTCTAGGGCTAGGGCAAGAAAATGTAAGATGAGCCTGAAGCTTCTTAGAGCACTGGACACTAAAGAAGTGCTTGCAGGGCCAGCCCCATGGCCTTGCAGTTAAGTTGGTGCACTCCACTTCAGCAGTCCGGGTTTGCAGGTTCAGATCCTGGGTACAGACCTATGCCACTCCTCAGCCATGCTGTGGCGGTGACCCACATATAAAATAGAGGAAGGCTGGCACAGGTGTTAGCTCAAGGTTAATCTTCTTCAAGCCAAAAAAAAAAAAGGAAGATTGGTAACAGACGCTAGCTCAGGGCTAATCTTCCTCAGCAAAAAAAAAAAAAGAAAAAGAAAAAGAAAAAAAAAAGAAGTGCTTGCAAAATACAAGGATGGGTTGAATCCAAGGGACATAGGACCCAGCCTATCAGAGCTCCCAATGGACAAAGTTCACACAATTTAAACAACAAAAATAAGTAATATAGTATTAGATTATAACCCAAAGTATAAAATAAAAATACTTGAGTACATATTAATATAAATAAATGATTGAATAAATAAATGACAAGAGGAGACAGATCTTCCTTACAAAAGAATTTCAAATAATATATGTAGATACTCCCCTGCTCCAGTAAGTGGAGCTTAATTCCTGCCCCTTCTCACCTTTAAGGTGGGTTATACTTAGTGCCTCACTCCCAAAAAAAGAATAGAATAGAGAGAGAAAAATATTAACTTTATAGTGGAGAAACTGGCAAACACTACCTTAACCCAGGGATGAAGGTTAGCATCATCAGTGGTTTTATGCAGATATCATGTGCCCCCTGACATGATATGATGAGATGGGCACTGGACTGGACCTCTGTGATTTTCTTAAAAACCTATAACCCAGTCTAATCACAAGAAACATGAGATTGAGGGACATTCTACAGGATACCTGGCCAGGACTCCTCAAGACTGTCAAGGTCATGAAAAACAGAGAGTGAGAAACTGTCATAGGTGAAAGGAGATAGGGAAAACATGATTAAACTAAACACAATGTGGTACCCTGAACTGGATCCTGGAACAGAAAGGGGCCATGAAATGGAAGAACTGGTGAAATCATTACAAATTCTGGAGTTTAGTGACTAGCAATATACCAATGTCAGTTTCTTAGTTTTGATAAACGTAGCATGGTAATGTAAAATGTTAATAATGGGGGAAACTAGATGAGAGACGTAAAGGAACTCTCTTCTTTGCAATTTTTCTGTAAATCTTAACATTATTCCAAAATTAAAAGTTTATTTTAAAAAATTAGTGTTTTATATCCTAATAATAACCAAGTAGAAAATGTAATTTCAAAAAAGTCTAACAAAGGACATGCAAAATGTTTACAGAAAAGAAATTATTAAACTGATGGATACAAAAGACCTACATAAATGAAAAGAAATATCACAGCATCACAGGTAGACTGAACTTTTCAAAGATGGCATTTAATCTTTAATCTGTAAATTCAATACAATAATAAACTCAATGGATGTTAATATAAATATTCTTCATGAAAAATAAACAAAAAAGTGAGAATAGTGGGGTTGTTTTATATCTTTGCAAATCTCTTTAAATATCTGTCTTAACAGAATCAGAGGGATTCTCATATCTGCTTCTGCCTTCAGTTTGTTTTGACATCACACACCATGTAGCCTCTAGAAACCTACACTATAAACCATGAAAGAACAAGAGGGACAAAGGCATTGCAAAAATAATTGTGACCCTGCAGACCCACCAAGAGTCCTGTGACCATACTTTGGTAACTACTGTTTTGGAGAAAAAAATATGTCATCCCCCTTAATCTACCACTACCTAGATTCTACAATTAATATTTTACTATACATTTTATCATGTACTTATCCATGTCTCTGTCTACCCATCAATACGTCTTTTTTCTCTTAATTTTTTACAATGCATTTCAATGTAAGTTGCAGGTATCAGTATACTTCCCACAAAATATGTCAGCATGTATATCATTACTTAAGAGTTATGGTTTTTGTGCAGTTCTTTTTAGGTAAAATTTACTTACAATAAAATGCACAAAATTTAAGTATACAATTTGGTGATTCAGACATTTGTGCAAACCAAACCCATCTCAAGACACAGAACGTGACTCTCACCCTAGAAAGTTCCCTCGTACCTTTCTCAGTAAATCCTTCACCCCTCCCCAGCCCTCCAGAAGCAATCTCTGTCCTGATTTTTTTCTATCCAGATTATCTTTGCCTTTCCCAGAACCAGTCACATAGATGGACTCATACAATATGTACTCTTTTATGTAAGGCTTCTCTCACTCAATACAATGTTTTTTAGAGCCATCCATACTATTTTTTAAAAGTATTTTAAATTAATTTACTTACCATGAAAATGACTATCAAGATGAGGCAGATGCCTACTATGATAAGGAAGGGGATTAGGTAGTATTCCAGAGGCAGACTAAATTCTGGAACTAAGAGAATGTGGCCCCTGGAAGAAAAAAAAAATTAATAATTGAGAAATACTAAGAGTTGTCAAATATATGTTAATTAAAAACATATAAAAATATTTTTAAAAGTTATTTAGACATTACAATTCAATCCACTAGACACATCTCAATTGCGAATATATGATTTCCAATATTTTAAGGGATCCTTTTTCCATCTTTAAGGCTATTTTACATATTTGCCAAAATAACTTCCCTACATAATTAAAAGAAGCTTTATACTGGGTAGAGGAAATCAGCCAACCAATACTTACCGTGTCCATCCTGGAAACACATTATTTACTGAATTTAGTAACCTGGGTAAAAGTTTGCATATTTTACATGCAAAATCAGCATTTAAAAAATGGTAGTACCCAAGCCAGCCCTGATGGCCTAGTGGTTAAAGTTCGGCACACTCCACTTTGGTAGCCCGGGTTCAGTTCCCAGGTGTGGAACCACACCGTTTGTCTGTCAGTAGCCATGCTGTGGCAGTGGCTCACACAGAAGAACTAGAAGGACCTACAACTAGAATATACAACTGTGTACTGGGGTTTGGGGGAGGTTAAAAAAAGGGAAGATTGGCAACAGATGTTAGCTCAGGGCCAGTCCTTCCCTGACAAAAAAAAAAAGGCAGTCCCTTGGGTAGGATGTCAACAAGAACCCCACCCCAACCAGATGACTGTTCATTGGTTCCTCCTACAGAAACACTCTGGAGCCACCACTGATGAAAACATACTCCCTCCTCCCTACACACTTTACAAGAACTTGTACCAGATACAGTGGACATAGCCCTGTACTCTACATCCACTTGGGAGAGACGGAATGGAAAACTGGTAAAGGAATCCACCAGAGCTGTAGCTTCCACTCTATTCTCCACCTTCTCCATTGCTGGACTGAAAAAAAGTACAAAACTGTGTATGCTGTGGAGGGAGGGGTGGAAAGTGTGACATGCCTTATTCCCCTTTGTTATTAACCACGTTATTAGTTACTGTGATATTACTATTATAAAAATTGACAGGGATTTGTGACATGAAACTGTAATCAGAATAGGCACAGCATCTGTGTTGCACAAGCAAATTTTACAAGACAGCAAAATCCTGCATTAGAAAATATACTCAGTCTAGGGAAGGCTCTCTACCACGGTCAGTAATAGGACTGACTTCTCCATTGTACTCCTGTCTGCTTGACTAGTATGGTGCCAGCAACACGACTTTGTTACCCACTGTTCAGTGATTTTTGTAGGTACCCAAGCTAGGTACCTCATAACACAAGAGGTTAAATGCAAAACAAAAATTCACAATATAAAGGGAAATAAAAACAGGTTGACTCCTTCCCCCATATACAGATGCTCAGGATACCGTAGTTCTTAAGAAAAATAACATGAAAGCAAATTATTTCTATACCAAAACGATTTTTAAGACTTGATGCTATTATTTATTATATTCAAATCCAAGGAGCTCTATCAAGCTTCACCAGAAACAAAAATATACAAAACAGATAATACCAGGAATCCACCCCCCATAATTTAAACATTTTCTAAAACCTGCTAAGATTCCTACAATAATCTACTGCGCAGTAGGGTCTACTGCGTGTCCTACATTCAACCCATTGTGGCATCTAAATATTTCAGTAACAGCAAAGTCTACATCTCTGAAATTCTGTACTTTTCTTCTCCTTTTGTGTTAATGACTTCCAAAGGTTCATTTGGTATGGATGAGATAAACAAATAAAGACTGTCCTTTGAGGCAATCCCAGGGTTGCTCAGAAATGAAAAGAATTGCCAGGTGAGAGGAAGTAAAGCTAAAAGAACAAAGCAGGAAGATCCAGTGAACCAGAAATTAAGAGACTTCACTGGAAACTTCCTGTGTGCACATAACCACAGAAAAGGAATCAGTTCCGGAATTTCCTAGTAAGCACTACTAGGATTCATAGGCCTGGGTTCTCAATCTAATGTTCTATATGTTCTATTAATGCTTGCCTACAATATCTCAAACCACTTTAGTTTACTGTCAAGATACATCATGAGGATTTTTGAAGGGTCTACAATTGATAGAGGGTTTTAAGCATCTTACATCAAAAGCTCAGTGCACATTCAAGATACTGCTTTTTCTTAACCAAACCGCTAATGGTAGAGGTGGGGACAGTGATGATACAGGGTGGAGAACTACAACAGAGTGTCAGTCCCCTAGCTTTATTTCTATTTCCTCTGTCCAGGCTCTACAGCTGAGCCTGCAGACTCATCCCTGGTCCTAATCCCAGATCACTCTGTATTTGAAGAAAGACATTTAAACAGCTTTAGTAAGTATCTTACCACATTCGCTCCATGTCCACCCCTAAACATAGTGCATTCCAAGAGCTCTGCAGCTAAGACTTGATCACTGAAGCAGAGCCCTAAGCAATCCAGGAAACAGTGTCTAACTCTCCTTTGCATGAGTTCCCAGGCTGATTTCAAACCAGGTGTCTAGGTCTAAACTTTATAACAACAATCTATCTAATTTCCTAATCCCTCTGTTGACACATGAGATCTTGCCTTCTTGTCTTTTGATATCTCATCCCCACCATCTTGGATCAAAGAACTGAGCCCCAGTGGATATATAGCCAAACACTAAAGCTTTCTTTTCTATAAACCAACTTTCCAGGCAATGACCTGTGATCAGCCCAACTGTTGGACACCTTCCTATTTCAGATGAATACTTGCTTGAACTTGCCATTTTCAGATAAAGCTCACAGCTCCTTCACCAAACATCCTACATCCCCTACTACACAGACGCATTGCTCAGTCCTGTGTCCCCATTTGTGGCACATCCTCTTTCGCTGCCAGTACACTGCTCTGTCTTGTTGAAGAATGCTGAGGTAGCACAATAGCAGTTTAACTTCACCTGCATTTACTGAATAGTGACTTGACGCAGTCACTGTACCCAGGGCTGGGGATGAGATATGAAAAACAGAGAGTCCCTAAATATGAGTGATGGAGATTTTAGAGTTGAAAGGAACTTTAAGGATTCTGTATTCAACTCCTCTTTTCCAAATGAGAAAACAGGTCCACAAAGATTAAATGATCCTCTAAAGGCCATACCCCAGCTGTCTCTGCAGTGCACCTTGCTAGCACTGTGATCAGAACCAATCCTTTCCCCTGCCCACAGTTGTCAAAAGTTGTATGTCATCCAACATGTTATCCTTCCTACTAAAAAAATGACAAAATGCTTTTAGAGTTCAATTTTTTAAAAGACCAAAATAGACAAAGGACACCAAACAGTATACTAGAATGTTCTCTATGAATAAAGAAACGCTAACTTGACTAATGAGTTTTCTTCTTTTTTCTTTAAGATTGGCACCTGAGCTAACATTTGTTGCCAATCTTCTTCCTTTTTTTTTCCTTCTTCTCCCCAAAGCCCCCCGGTACATAGCTGTACACTCTAGTTGTGAGTGCCTGTGGTTGTGCTATGTGGGACGCCGCCTCAGCATGGCCTGATGAGCAGTGCCATGTCCACACCCAGGAGCCAAACCTGCAAAACTATGGGCTGTCGAAGCAGAGCACACGAACTTAACCACTCAGCCACGGGACCAGCCCCTGAGTTTTCTTCTTATTAGAGTGGTGGGTAATTTAAAAAACTGATAATATACATTATTGGCATGAGTAGAGGAAAACGTGGGCTTTCCTAAAATATTGATGGAAACATAATTGGTTCACATTTTTTGGAGGGCATTTGTTTACTAAATGACAATTGTTTACTGAAATCTAAAACTGCTGTACTCCAACAATTCGACTTTCAAGTGCTTTTGATAAAGAAATGTTTGTATAACTGCACATGATATATGATCAAGGATACCGTCATAGAACTCTCTGAAGTGGACAAAAATTGGGAGAAGGGATTAAAAGTTAACATTTGTGAACCATTTACTATGTACCAGGTACTCCTGTAAGAATTTGATTAATGTTTTTAATCCTCATAGTAATGCTGTACTATTAATAACATCATTTTTAAAGATAAGAGGCTAAGGCCCAGAGATGATAAGTTTTCTGTTGAAGGTCACAAAGCTAAGAAGTGATGGAAGCCAGGATTAGAATCCACACAAGTCTGACTTCAGGGCCCATGCTTATAACCAGTGGCTTTACTAGTTAAGTAAGTAAAGGAATATCTAAACAATGGACTACTTTTAACATTAGTTAAGGAATGAACAGTAGTTAAAAAGAATGAAGTACAATAAAACAGAAGTTGATGGGTATTTTCTTAATATGATAAAAAGCCAGAATCTTACTTTAAGAGGAAACAAGAAACTTTCTCACTAAAGTAAAGAAGACAAAGATGCCTACCATCTCCATTCTTCTTTAACATGGTGTTGAAGGTACTGACCAATGCAGATAGATAAGAGAAAACAATTAGAAGCAGAAGAATTAACAAGAAAAAGATTAAGCTATTCCTATTGGCAATGGAAAAAATACCACCAGTGGTAAGAGAATTTAGTCAAATTACAGGTTATAAAGTCGATATACAAGAAAACCTCAGTAGATATAATGAAAGAGTAGACCCACTTATAATAGCAAAGAATAAAATATCTAGGCATAAATTTAAGAAGAAATGTTTTTCTCACACAGGTTTTGGACTAAAAAGATACCTCCGGAGTCTATAAAAGCAGAATTGAACAAATGGAAGGATATAGCATGTTCTTGGATAAGGAGACTTAACATCCTAAAAAAATCTCAATTCTCCCTTATTTAATTTATAAATATAATGTAATTCCAATAAAAATATCACCAGGCTTTTCTGGAGGTAGAAGACAAGTTGATTATTAAAATCCTTCGGAAGGAGAAAGTGGAACCCTCATACGCCGCTGGCAGGAATATAAAAGACTGCAGGCACTCTAGGAAAGAGTCTGGCAGTTCCTCAAAAAGTTAAACAGAGAGTTACCATATAACCAGCACTTCCATTCTAGGTATATATCCAACAGAAATGAAAACATATGTACACACAAAACTTGCACATGAATGTTTACAGCAGCCTTGTTCATAATAGCCAAAATATGGAAACAAGCTAAATGTCCATCAACTGATGAATGGATAAACATTGCATGGTATGTCCATACAGTGGAATATTATTCAGCAATAAAAAAGAATAGGGGCCAGCCTGGCTGCAGTGGTTAAGTTCACACCTTCCACTTCGGCGGCCTGGGGTTCACCAGTTCAGATCCCAGGTGCGGACCTACACACCACTTGTCAAGCCATGCTGTGGCAAGCGTCCCACGTATAAAATAGGGGAAGATGGGCATGGATGTTAGCTCAGGGTCAGTCTTCATCAGGAAAAAGAGGAGGATTGATGGTGGATGTTAGCTCAGGGTTAATCTTCATCACAAAAAAAAAAAGAAACAAAAAGAGAATAAAGTGCCAACATGGCTGAACCTTGAAAAGATTATGTTAAGTGAAGAAAGCCAATCACAAAAGACCCCCATATCATATGATTCTTTTTATATGCAATGACCAGAAGAGACAAACGCACAGAGACAGAAAGTAGGTTAGTAGTTGCATGGGGCTGCTATGGTTGGAGAGGAAGCGGGGAATAGAGAATGACTGCAAATAGACACATGGTTTCTACTTGAGGTGTTGGAAAATTCTAAAATGAGAATGTGATGATGGCTGCACAACTCTGTAAATATACCCAAAATCATGACCTGTATACTTTAAATTGGTAAACTTATACTATGTGAAATATATCTCAATAAAGCTGTAAAAAAATTTGTTTGAAAGAACAAACAAGCAAGAATAGCTATGAAAAGTCTGCAAAAGAGGAGAGGCTGTGGGGAGGGCTAGCCCTGCTTATTACAAAACCCTGCAATGAAAAACAGTGTGGTATGGGCACACAGAAGATGAAGAATGGAAAGTTTTAAATTATATACGGAAATATGGCAGTATCTCAAATGGAGTGAAGGGATGAGCATTTTAAGGAGTAATGTTGGGATAACTGGATGTTTATCTGGAAAAAGATACAGTTGGATACATTCCTCAAGCCATATATAGGATAAATTACAAATGAGCCAGAGATTTAATGTTAAAAATGAAGCCATACAAGTATACAGGTGGGTAAATTCCTCTGAAACCTTGAAGCAGGGGAAACTTTCCTAAGAATCAAGACCAGCAGCCCAAAGGAAAAGATTAATACATTTGATTACATTAAAAACCAGCACCATAAGTGAAATTACAATGACAAAGTATGAAAAAATATTTGTAATATACCTCAAACAAATGATTAACATACCTAAAAAATAAAGAGCTCCTAAAAATATAAAAGAAAATTACCAACAATCTTAGTGGGAAAAATGGGCTAAAGATAAACAGTTCATAGAAAATGACATGCAAATAGCTCTTAAGCATAAGAAAAGATGCTCAAATGCGCTTCTAATAAGATAAATACATATTAAAACTACAACAAGATGCTGGTTCTTACCTACCTGATTAGTAAAAATCTAAAAATCTGACAACATACTTTGTTGGTGAAGCTGTGCGAAAAGAGACACTCTCATCTACTACTGGCATAACCCTTATGGTTGGGAATTTGGCAGTATCTAGCAAAAATATACATTTAACCTCTGACCTTGCAATCCCAGATCTAGGAATCTATTCTGAAGGTATACTAGCAAAAACATGAAAATACTTCTACATAAGGCAGTACACTCTTTGACATCAGTATTAAAAGGATCTTTTCGGACACCATGCCTTCTCAGAGAAGGGAAACAATAGAAAGAATAAACAAATGGGACTTCATCAGATTAAAGAGCTTCTTTTTTTTCAAGGCAAATGAAAACAGGATTGAAACAAAAAACAACCCACTAACTGGGAAAAAATATTTGCAAGTCATATATCTGACAAAGGCTTAATATCCTTAATATATAAAGAACTCTCACAACTCAATCACAAAACATCAAACAACCCAATCAAAAAATGGGCTGGAGACATGAACAGACATTTCTCCAAAGAAGATATACTGATGGCCAATAGGCACATGAAAAGATGCTCATCATCGCTGATCATCAGGGAAATGCAAATCAAAACTACACTAAGATATCACCTTACACCCGTTAGAATGACAAAAATATCTAAAACTAATAGCAACAAATGTTGGAGAGGTTGCGGAGAAAAAGGAACCCTCATACACTGCTGGTGGGAATGCAAACTGGTGCAGCCACTATGGAAAACAGTATGGAGATTCCTCAAAAAACTAAAAATAGAACTACCATACGACCCAGCCATCCCACTACTGGGTATTTATCCAAAGAGCCTGAAGTCAGCAATCCCAAAAGTCCTGTGCACCCCAATGTTTATTGCAGCACTGTTTACAATAGCCAAGACGTGGAAGCAACCTAAGTGCCCATCAACAGACGAATGGATAAAGAAGATGTGGTACATATTTACAATGGAATACTACTCAGCTGCAAAACAGAACAAAATCATTCCATTTGCAATAACATGGATGGACCTTGAGAGAATTATGTTAAGTGAAATAAGCCAGCAAGAGAAAGATAATCTGTGTATGACTCCACTCATATGAGGAATTTAAAACTATGGACCAAGAACAGTTTAGTGGATACCAGGGGAAAGGTGGGGTGGGGGGTGGGCACAAAGGGTGAAGTGGTGCACCTACAACATGACTGACAAACATTAATGTACAATTGAAATTTCACAAGATTGTAACCTATCAATAACTCAATAAAAAAAAAAAAACTTCTATATAAGGTTAGTCATTGCAGCACTATTTATTACAGCAAAAGATTGCAAACAATTCCAGTGTCCATCAACAGGAGACTAGCAGATTAAATTGTGGCCCATGGACAAAATGGAGTTATATGCAGCTGTTAAAAAGGAATAAAGAATATCTATATCTACTCATATGGTGTGATCTCCAGGATACGCTGTTATATGAAAAAAAACAAGATGGAGAATAGTATTCATGTACTGAAGGTGGAAGATGGGGAGGAGAGATAGGTTATTTGTTTATAATTTAAAAAAATAATTAAAGAATAAATTAAAAACTTTTAAAAATTGTTACTTGTGAGGTGAGGATGGGAACAAGATGGACAAGGTACATGATACTTAGATAGAAGCTGGCCTCCTCTGAATACACATTGATTTGTTGATTTTGACTTTAAGTTTATATATAATTATAAAAGTCACAATGGGAAGTCTTTAAAACATGATAATTTGACTTTACATCCTTATTATGATATACTTTAAGCAGAGAGAGAACTGTTTTTTAAAAATATTGGTAGTAGTGTTGGAATTTTCTTTTGAATCTGTTGTGTGTACTGTATAATTAAAAAACAAAATAAATAATTATGTTGGAGTCTTTGAGCATGAAAAAATAAAATACAGATGTAAGATCAATGAAGTAAAGCAAAAATCCTAAAGTCCTGAATTTAAATTGAAAGTAACAGTATGCACTCATGATTTATTGTATCTTTAAAAACATATATACTTCCTAGCTCTAGCCACTGAAAAGCCATAGAAAAAATGACAAATCCAGGAGCAATGATCACCCCTTGTCTCTATCATATCCAATTAAAAGGAACCATAGCTCCCTGAAGAAATGCTGGTTGCAGGTCAGGAGGTGGAAAAGAAGAGATGGGGCTGGAATATCGTGTCATGCAGAAAACAAGAAGCAATCAAAAGCTTCTAGATTCATGTTGAAAGAAACCAGGAGTAAACGTGAAGAAGTTTGAAATGGGACAGTGTGAACATCAGTAAAGATAACTGCAATGGAATGAATGAAGCATACAAAATAGGTTTACACCACAAGTTCATTATGATAGTTTAAATATATATATTAAATTAACTTTGGAAGAGGCTAGTGAACCAAATAATTTGAAAAATAGTAGTAGCGGGAAGGAATCAAGTGTTTATCCTATCTTTCCTAAACAGACTGTACATCGAGGTAATCAAATAATCGATAAGGTGCAAGTTCTCTTTATAGAAGTATTTTAACTAACAAACGAAGAAGGAATTTAAAAATTAGGTTACTTGCAACTCCTAGAGAACTATTGGATCTGAGCAATGATCATCAGTGACTGTTCGCATCTCAAAGAGAGAACCAAATACTGTGTCTCCTGAAGGAAATACATAAAACCGTATATAATGTATTCTTGCCTTACCTACCCTTCCACCCCCCAATCACACATGAACTGGGACAAACCTCAAGATCTACATGAAGTAACAAAAGAACATTCTACGCAATACTCCAAGGATGCAATCAGAAAAGTCCAGACCTCAGTAAATTTTACAGGACAAAATGACACTACTTCTTCAATAAACAAATGATTAGGGAAAAAAGAGGCATGGTAAACTTAAAGATTAAAAATAGGGTGATCACACATGCCCTGATTTGCATGGTTGAGTTGTGGTTTATGCCTATTGTCCCAATTTAATTATTAAAAGTGACCCTTTTCACTTTCGAAAGTCATCTCAATTAAAGGAAACTTAAGACATAAGAACCATTACAATGTATAGACATTTTCGGATCCTGATTCAAACAAATATCATAAAAGAAAATAAAAAGATTTCAGACAGTAGGGAAAAACTGAAGACTGAAATATGTGTTGATATTGAATTAATGTTTACTTTAAGGTAATAATAATGATAATGTGGTTCTATTTTTTATATATAACCTCATCTCCTAGTGATATATTCTGAGATACTTACAGTTGAAATGATGGAATATTTGGGACTTACTTCAAAATAATCATGCCAGGGGTGGGAGGGAAGCGGGAGAGGGTTGAAGGTGGACGGTCAGAACAAAATTGGCCAAGAGTTTATAATTTTGAAACTGAATGCTCATTCATTATACTCATCTCTCCACTTTTAAATATGTTTGAAAGTTTTCATAATAAAAAGTAGAATAAATTAACAGGTGGGTAGGCAGACAGATGGACTGACCAACCTTGCCAGCCAGCCAACCGACTGTTGGACAGATGAATGAGGTGGATCTGCATGTCCAGGTCTACAATCCTTGATGCACAATTCTGAAACCTAAGAAGCTTTAAAAAATAATGTTTGGGGGAGTGATGTCAGCATCATGACAGAGTGAACTTACCCGGGACTCTCTCCCCTCCAACATACAACAAAAAGGGGCAACCATAATCCAACAGAAGACATCCTAACAACACAAAAACCTTGGAGAGACATGCAGCCACATGACGGAGGGCGGAGAGGCAGGAGCCCCGCTTAGAGGAGTTGGAACGAGGTAAGAGAGAACTTTGCTCCCTCCCCTAAAGACTGCAGGCTGGCCCAGTGGTGCAGCGGTTAAGAGTACATGTTCTACTTTGGCAGCCTGGGGTTCACCGGTTTGGATCCTGGTGTGGGCATGGCACCACTTGGCATGCCATGCTGTGGTAGACATCCCACATATAAAGTAGAGGAAGATGGGCATGGATGTTAGCTCAGAGCCAGTCTTCCTCAGTGAAAAGAGGAGAATTGGCAGCAGTTAGCTGAGGGCTATTCTTCCTCAAAAAAAAAAAAAAAAAAAAAAAGACTGCAGTCGCTGCTGGGGAGGATCCATGAGGGAAGGAGTCAGGGAGGGTTGCATGTCCACAGGATCACCTAGGACTCCCTAGGACCCTTGCAGCCTAGAGGGAAGCCCTCTAACCGAGTGAAAGCTTTCCCATGGGGTGACCTCATCCATCCAAGACCCCAGGAGACCAGATAGTGAGAGCTGATTGAGAAATCCCAGACTGCACACAAGAGAAAGCGCCCCTCCACCGACCCGACATGTGCCCTCTCAGCTGAAGGCACAGGGCTCAGAATACGGGGCTCTCAACCCCAACCCAGAGTCAAAAGGCTGTAACTGCAAACGAATAATATCAGAATGAGAAAGAGCCAATGTTCCAACATCAGACACTACATCAAATCTCCAGACCAGAGAGAAAATGACAAGCACCCAGAACTCAGTTCTGAGGACACAGAAATATGCAAGCTAAACAACAATGAATTCAAAATAGCTATCATCAAAAAACTCAATGAGGTAAAAGAGAATGCAGAGAAACAATTCAACGAGCTCAAGAGCTACTTCACAAAAGAGAATGAAATTATAAAGAATCAATCAGAAATATCAGAGATGAAAGACACAGTGGAAGAGATAAAACAAAGTACAGATTCCCTGAACGCTCAACTGGATATCATAGAGGTGCAAATCAGCATAATCGAAGATAGACATGTTGAAATGCTCCAGACAGAGGAGGAGAGAGAACTAAGACTAAAAAGAAACGAAGAAAGTCTCTGAGAAATATCCCACTCAATGAGGAAATGCAACATAAGAATTATAGGTATTTAAGAAGGTAAAGAGAAGGAGAATGGAGCAGAAAGCATGTTCAAAAAAATAATAGCAGAGAACTTTCAAAATCTAAGGAAAGAGAGGGAAATATGCATGGAGGAAGCTTCCAGATCTCCTAGATTTGTCAATGTAAAAAGACCTACTGCAAGGCATATAGTAGTAAAACTGGCAAAAATTAATGACAAAGAAAGAATACTCAGGGCAGCAAGGCAAAAGAAAATAACCTACAAAGGAACCCCCATCAGGCTTTCAGTGTATTTCTCTGCAGCAACCTTATAAGCTAGGAGAGAATGGAATGACATGTTCAAAACTTTAAAAGACAAGAATCTTCAGCCAAGGATACTCTATCCAGCAAAAATATCCTTCAGATGTGAGGGAGAAATTAAATCTTTCCCAGACAAACAAAAGCTGAGGGACTTTGTAGCCACAAGAACTGCCCCTCCCCCTGACCAAGAAATACTCAAGAAGGCCCTTATGTCTGAAAAAAGAAAAAAAGGGAGAAAGGGGTCACAAAACACAGAGTAAGGAGATAAACAGGTAGACAGAATCAGAATAGGATAACAAATATTCAACTATAGCATTAGGCTAAAGAGAAGGAAAACACCAAAAGCAAAGACAATCTTGTCACTTTAACCACAAACTCACAACACAAGTTGGAATATGATATGAGAATAATAACTTAGGAGGGGAGGAGGAAAGGGACTGAATCGGTCTAGACTAAAGAAATAAGAGGCCATCAGAAAATGGACTATCTTATACACAAGATTCTGAATACAAACTTCAGGGTAGCCACTAAAAAAAAAGCAGAACAGAGACACAAAACATAAATAAGGAAAAAACAAAGAAACACATCATAAGAAACTACATAATGAAATGGGTAGACCAAAACACATAGGACAAAAAAAAAAGAAATGCAGGAAAAACGGAAAACAAGTGATATAATGACAGCATTAAGTCCTCATAGATCAATAATCACACTAAATGTAAATGGATTGAATTCTCCAATAAAAAGACATGGAGTGGCAAGATGGATTAAAGAACAAGATCCAACAATTTGCTGCCTCCAGGAAACACATCTCAGCTCCAGTGACAAACACAGGCTCAGAGTGAAGGCGTGGAAGACAATACTCTAAGCTAATGGCAAACAAAAGAAAGCAGGTGTCACAATACTTATATCAGACAAAGTAGACTTCAGATAAGGTGGGTAAAGAGAGACAAAGAGAGGCAGTATATAATGATCAAAGGGACACTCCATCAAGAAGAAATAACACTTATAAATATCTATGCACCCAACACAGGAGCACCAAAGTTCATAAAGCAACTGTTAACAAACCTAAAAGAAGATATTAAAAATAACACAATAATAGTAGGGAACCTCAACACCCCACACACATCAATGGATAGATCATCCAGACAGAAAAACACCAAGGAAACAGTGCAATTAAATGAAAAGCTAAACCAGTTGGACTTAATAGACATATATAGAACACTCCATCCAGAAACAGAAGAATACACATTCTTCTCAAGTGCACACAGAACATTCTCAAGCATAGACCATATGCTGGGAAACAAGGCAAGCCTCTATAAATTTAAAAAAATTGAAATAATAACAAGCATCTTTTTCGATCATAATGTTATAAAGCTAGAAGTTAATTACAAGAAAAAAGCTGAGAAAGGGACAAAGATGTGGAGACTAAACAACATGCTATTGAACAAGTAATGGATCATTGAAGAAATTAAAGGAGAAATCAAAAAATATTCAGAGACAAATGAAAATGATAACATACCCTACCAACTCATATGAGAGCAGAAGCTGTATTAAGAGGGAAATTGATCACAATACAGGCACGCCTTAATAAACAAGAAACATCCCAAATAAGCAATCTCAAATTAGACCTAACTGAATTAGAAAAAGAAGAATAAACAAAGCCGAAAGTCAGCAGGAGAGAAATAGTAACAATCAGAGCAGAAATAAATGCCATTGAAACAAAAAAGCCAGTAGAAAGGATCAATGAAACAAAGAGCTGGTTCTTTGAGAAGATAAATAAAATTGACAAACTCCCAGCCAGACTTACAGAGAAAAAAAGAGAGAAAGCTCAAATAAAATCAGAAACGAAAGAGGAGAAATAACAATAGACTCCACAGAAATACAACAGATTATAAAAGAATACTATGAAAAACTATATGCCAAAAAAATCAATAACCTAGAGGAAATGGATAAATTCTTAGACTCTTACAATCTCCCAAAGCTAAGTCAAGAAGAAGCAGACAATCTGAACAGACCAATCACAAGGAAAGAGATTGAAACAGTAATCAAAAGCATCCCAAAGAACAGAACACCCCAGGACCAGATAGCTTTCCTGGGGAATTTTACCAAATCTTCAGTGAGAATTTAATACCTATCCTTCTCAAGCTATTCCAAAAAATTAGGGAGGATGGAACACTTCCTAACACATTCTACGAGGCCAACATCACTCTGATACCAAAGCCTGACAAGGACAGCACGAGAAACGAGAACTACAGGCCAATATCACTGATGAACATAGATGCAAAAATCCTCAACCAAATTTTGGCAACCTGAATTCAGCAATACATCAAAAGGACCATGCATCATGATCAAGTGGGATTCATACCAAGGACACAGGGATGGTTCGACATCTGCAAATCAATCAATATGATACACCACTTCAACAAATTGAGGAATAAAAACCACATGATCATCTCAACAGATACAGAGAAAAGTACTTGACAAGATCCAACAGCGACTTATGACACAAACTCTTACCAAAATGGGGGTAGAAGGAAATTACCGCAACATAATAAAGGCCATATATGACAAACCCACAGCTGACATCATACCCAATGGGTAAAAAGTGAGCACCATCCCCCTGAGAACAGGAACAAGACAAGGATGCCCAGTATCACCACTCTTATTCAACATAGTACTGGAGGTGTGGGCCAGAGCAATTAGGCAAGAGAAAGCAATAAAAGGAATCCAAGTAGGGAGTGAAGAAGTGAAACTCTTGCTGTTTGCAGACGACAGGATCTTATATATAGAAAACCCAAAAAAATCCATCGGAAAACTAATAGAAATAATTAACTACAGTAAAGTTGCAGGGTACAGAATAAACTTACAAAAGTCACTTGCAATCACTTGCTTTTCTATACTCCAATAACGAACTTACAGAAAGAGAACTCAAGAATACAATTCCATTTGCAATTGAAACTAAAAGAATAAAGCATCTAGGAATAAATTTAACCAAAGAGGTGAAGTACTTATACAATGAAAACTATAAGACATTACTGAAAGAAACTGATAATGACTTAAAAAGATGGAAAGAGATTCCTTGCTTATGGATTGGAAGAATAAACATAGTTCAAATGTCTATACTACCCAAAGCAATCTACAGATTCAATGCAATCCCTATCAGAATCCCAATGACATTCTTCACAGAAATAGAGCAAAGAATCCTAAAATTCATATGGGGCAACCAAAGACCCCAAATTGCTAAGGCAATCCTGAGAAAAAAGAACAAAGCTGGAGGTATCACAATCCCTGACTTCAAAATGTACTACAAAGCCATAGTGATCAAAACGGCGTGGTACTGGTACAAAAACAGGTACACAGATCAATGGAACAGAACTGAAAGCCCAGAAATAAAACTGCACATCTACAGACAGCTAATCTTCAACAAAGGTGCCAAGAACATGCAATGCAGAAAAGATAGTCTCTTCAATAAATGGTGTTGGGAAAACCAGACAGCCACATGCAAAAGAATGAAGGTAGACCACTACCTCACGCCATATACAAAAATAAACTCCAAGTGGATCAAAGACTTGAAGATATGTCCTGAAACTATAGAACTGCTGGAACATAGTATTGGTAGTACACTCTTGGACATCGAACTAAAAAGGATCTTTTCAAATTACCATGTCCTCTCAGACAAGGGAAACAAAAGAAGAGAAAATAAACAAGCGGGAACTGATCAGACTCAAGAGCTTCTGCAAGGCAAAAGAAACTAGGATCAAAACAAAGAGACAACCCACCAAATGGGAGAAAGTATTTGCAAATCATATATCTGACAAGGGATTAATCTCCATAATATATAAAGAACTCACACAACTGATCAATAAAAAAACAAACAACACAATCAAAAAGTGGGCAGAGGAGATGAACAGACATTTTTCCAAAGAAGATATACAGACGGCCCATAAACACGTGAAAAGATGTCCAACATCACTAATAATCAGGGAAATACAAATCAAAACTACATTAAGATACCACCTCATGCCTGTTAAAATGGCTATAATCACTAACACTAAAAATAACAAATGTTGGAGAGGTTATGGAGAAAAAGGAACCCTCATACACTGCTGGTGGGAATGCAAACGGGTGCAGCCACTATGGAAAACAGTATGGAGATTCCTCAAAAAAACAAAAATAGAACTAGCATATGACCCAGCTATCCTACTACTGGGTATCTACCCAAACAATCTGAAATCAACAATCCAAAGTAACATATGTATCCCTATGTTCATTGCAGCACTATTCACAATAGCCAAGACATGGAAGCAACCCAAGTGCCCACTGACCCATGATTGGATAAAGAAGATGTGGTATATATATACAATGGAATACTACTCAGCCAGAAAAAAAAGACAAATTCATCCCATTTGCAATAACATGGAATGGCCTGGAGGGAATTACGCTAAGCGAAATAAGCCAGTCTGAGAACGACAAACACCAGATGATTTCACTCATATGTGGAATATAAACAAATACATGGACAAAGAAAACAGTTCAGTGGTTACCAGGGGAAGGCGGGTGGGAGGTGGGCACGGGGGTAAAGGGGAGCACTTATGTGGTGACAGTCAAGAAATAATGTACAACTGAAATCTCACATTGATGTAAACTGTTATGAACTCAATAAAAAATAAATAAATAATGTTTGCAATTCATTTGAGAGTCAACCTGAGCTAAAATGACATGATAAATATTCAGACATTCATTGCAGATATATAGAATTTGTTTGATTATGGGATGCTGCCTCAAATGCTATTTGCGACATAACTTTTAAACGTCTGAAAATTTTTCAATCCCGTTATACATCTGTCTCTAAGAGTTGGGATAAGGGACTTTGTGGACTTGTATTAACATGGATGGGGCTAAATATAAAGTACATAGAGCATGTTACAAAATACCGTGTATTGTATGGTTCTATTATATGAGCACGTTATCAGTAATAATGTGAACATTCAAATACGGAAAAAAATTAAAAGCTTTTTTTAAATGGTAGCTGTTGTTAAGAGAACAGCATCAAAGGGGCTTTCACTTAAATGCTTTATATTTCTGAATTTTTCCATATTTTATCAGCACGTATGTACTACTTAAAAAGGTATGATTTTATAATTAAAAACAAAAGGACTCTTTAAAATACATACTAATTCGAATTTTTCTAAGGGAACAATATTGAGGTAAAACCAAGTATTAATTTTCCCTTCTGTTAACTACACAAACATGGGTAACCAATAGCATCTTGCATAACTATTTTTAATACATCCAAAATTATGTCCCTAATTTAATAAAGATGTTCTAAGTATATAATACGTGAACAATATTTTAAACATCAAAACTGAATAGAGAAAATGACAAAAACAGTAAACGGAAAATCTTTCCCTCTTCTTTTTATGCATTTTCAAACTCAAATATTCATGGATTTTTTCCCCCCCTAAATAATAATAATTGAATTTCATTGTGCCAGTTTCCTCTTTGGGCAAATGTAGACAATAAGAGATGATAATAACCTCTAGAGGGTTGTTGTGAGAATTAAATGGATAACAAATATTAGTCCTGCTTTCATGAGAGCCTGATACTTGCTAAATACTCAATAAATATTACATAATAAATATTTTATTATTAATATTGTTGTTATTGTTCCTTTTAGTCAAAAACCTGTTCCTGCCCACGATTACTTGGGGCTGTTTCACGGAAGAAGCTCTCAAATGCCAGCTGTGCTGTTTTCAGTGTGAGATGAGACAGCAGTGCCTTAAGTTAGTTTCAGTCTGTATGTCACCTTGGTAATGAGATTTCTAGGGGAAATTCCATATGGAAGTTTTTATTGCAAATAAAATTTTTAAACTTGAAAACAAATTTTTTATCGTTGTAAACGCCACTTAACACACTGTTCTGGATTCTGTGTCTATAAAATAACAAATTTCTTTTTAATAAAATACAAGTATGGCTTAAAGTGTCACAGAAATGTAAATCACATTGTCTGTAAATACTAATGGTTTGATTAAACTATAAAAATGAAAGTTTTATCTTTTTAGCAACATAGGTGTCTTAACCTCTCTAGCATGAATATATTTTCAATATGTAATCATACACAGAGGAAATAGTACAGTAAAGTCTTAAAATCATGACTTAAGAAGAAATAATTTAGCACAGTAGAGTTCATTCTAAAACATGACCTTGATTATAACTAGTATATAATTCTACCCTAATATAAAGAAGAATTTTAAGCTACATGATTATTTTTTATATCCATTACTTACCCTTTTTCATACGTGAATTCATCTTTCAGGGAATTAGCTGATGATTCGCCAATAAAGACAGATGGAATGTCAATTTTCTTTAGCACATCATCTGTATAAAACAATAATGAAATTATTCTCAAAAGCCCATACTTAATGTACAATCAACTTAACTTTCTTCCTAATAGCAGCAAACGCAGGTAGAAACAATTAGAATCAACTCGAATTGTCTATGGACTGATTTTCCCACTTGGAGATTTACACCATCATCAAAGTGGTTCAGAAGCATTATTACATTTAGAATAACAAAAGCTAACTGTTTGCATATAAATATTACCGTATTATCTCAATAATCGTATGAGATTAAGATGTAATTATTTTTAATATTTCCATTTGATTTTTTCCTCTGTGGACATAATTAACTATTAAAAAAGGAAGAAGAGGAAGAAATTTTAAGTTTTCTTTGTACACATAACTTAATTCCTAAGTGAAAAAGCTTTTTTTTACATACCCATTCCCAGGAGAAGTGTAAGCCAAAGAATGTAAGAAAAGACCACTTTACAACAGTCTGAAAAATAACACCACACATCTACGGCTGTGCAGAGTGAAGAGCTGACAGGAGTTGAGAAAGGGCTTAGGAGAGGAAAGCTGGGTAAATTTCTACTTCCTCCTAAGCCTGGAGTTCGTGGTAAAGCTTTGTGTTTTAATTGGTATCTTAAAAAATTTGACTCTCATACCTATATTACAAAACCAAACTCAAAGGCCAACAAAAAAGAACTTTGTAAAAATTACTCATTTCTCAGAAAGAGAAATAAAAACAACCCTCTTAATGTCACTAGAGAAACACCCAGTATGCTTTATCTTCCAGCTTTGGCACTTGCCGTTCCCTTTCCTTGGAACACTCCTCCTCCAGAAACCTACGTGGCTCAGCCTCTCACTTTACACCGAAGCCAAATGTCGAAATCTCACGGAGCCCTCTCTGACCGCCCCATCTAAAATAGCCACCCTCCTCTCATCCCTGTTACCCCTTTAGCTGAACATGTTTCTCTTCATAGCACTTATCACTACTTGACATTTGCATACCTCTTTGATTATGGGTTCATTTCCTCTCCCACTCTAGAATGCAATAATAATACCAGCAGCAATAACAATAATATCTAAATAACCATTAAATGATTACTAAGAACCAGCAGTCTTCTAGCTGCTGTATATGTCTTAATTCATTCAATCCTCACAACAACCCAATGAGTACTACTATTATCATCCCCATTTTGCAGATCAGAAAAGTGAGGCACAGAGATGGTGGGTACCATACCCAAGGTTACACAGCTGGTAAGTGGTAGAACTGGGATTCAAACCCTGGCAGGCAGTATCCAGAAACCACACTCTCAACTACTGCCTTCTGCTACCTCAATGAAAGGCAGGAGAGCAGAGCCTTAAACTCAGTCATTCCCTGCTCTAGGCATGGTGCCTCAAACAGTGCTTGATGCACAGGAGGCTGTCAAAAAATATTTGTTGAAGGAAAAAAGAAGAAGCAAACCTAGTTATATGGATAACTTGCCCTGGTTATACAGGTAGGAACTTGCACAGCTTAGACTCAAACTTAAGGCTCTGATTCCTAATCTAGGCTCTTCCCACTCCGCCGTGGCATGGGTTTTCTCACGCATCTGCTCTCATGTTCTTCACAACCACGTCAGGTCCAGTAAAAACTGAAGTTATTCACACTTTTACAGATGAAAATAAAGGCTCAGAAAGTTAGGTAACTTTCCCAAGGGCACAGGTTAGGTTCGTATACTAACCAGCCTGGAATAAACCCACACTTCCTGGGTCTGAAGTTGTGTTTTCCCCATCACATTCTGCTGCCTCCCGAAGATGACACATTATCGGCTCACTGACTTAACACCTCCCATGTCCTAGCTGAAATAAAGACGCACACATTGCTCGTGTAAAATGTCGGCAGCAAGGGCCTTTTAAAACTTCCGCTTGCTCCCAGATTTCAGAACCTCTGCTCTTAGGAGCACGTGTGCAGCACTTCTTGTGGCTGTGGACTAAGCTAAAAAGGGGGAGATATAAGCCTCTTTTAATCAATCCACGCTTTCTTTTTCTGTACCAAGTAACGGCAAAGATGAAAATGGTAAAGATCTTTACAACCTGTGTCTTTGGATATATGAAATGTTCACACACACACACACGCAAAGACAGAGCAAAATATCACAGGCAGTAATACAAGCAACACAGTCAAGAACTAAAATTCTGAGCACTCTTCGACATATGATAACTCAGTTGGAACATTTCCATGGCAACAGCAGGATTATACGGTTACGTGCTACTTTGACTATTTAGCACATTTTCCTTAGGAACTGACATGAGTATCACAAAAAGGTTTTATGGTTTTACAAAGGTTTTATAAAGACAAAACAGGTGCTAAAGGGAACGTACACTTCCAGCTTGCAAAATTTTTAGTGGGAACATGTCACAAGCGTAAACAGTTTACAAATACTAATCAATTTGTTCAACCCAAAACCCTCGAGCAGGTCTTGAGGGTTGCTAAACTCTGGGCTCAGGCCTTCAACAAAATGCAAAGGGTAAGTACCTTGCTCAAAGTTAACCAGCTAATACAAGTGGGAGTTTGGATATGAACTCAGGCCTGTCTGTTTCTAGACTGTCTATGCTTTCCATTTTGCCAATAATGAATATAGGTCACAAAAGTCACTGACCTGGAAGGTATCACGTGGGATGATATTTTTTTTAAGGGACATAGTTAAAGGAGAAGAAAAATGTCAACTTTGAAATACCAACAGTACTAGTTTATTTGGTAAGTAAAATCCCTTCATCAATTCCTCTAATTCCCAAGCAGCAGTTGTCAAACTTTCTGTGAAATGCTAGAACCTCTTAAGGAATACTTTATGCATTCTACAAGTATGATGATTTAATCAGCTAGAAGATTAAAATCATTTAAAATATAAAGAAATTAACTAAGGAACTTTTACTAAGTTGTAATTTTTATACATGGTAATTTTTCCTCAGATTATATGACAAGAAGGAAAAGAGTTCTACTCAACAACAACAAAAAACACTGTATTACGCAATAAAAAGATTTTTTTGGTCAAGGAATCCAAACTATTTCCTATTGAGAATGTAGTTATTTAAAGTCCTAAATACATCCTAATGTAGTATATCAGCCCATAGCTTGATGTCTGCTCTTTCTTCCAAGTTCTTTCTTGCATATATGAGTCAATGGAACCTAGTAGCAAGATGTATTATGGTTACGTATGTACTCAAAAAAAAAGGCACAAAAATAAAATACTTAATCATGGATGCTGGCACTGTATTTTAAGTTCTGGACCCAACTTTTAATGTGTGTGTGCAGAATCTCCCCCATACCATCAAACAACTCAATTCCCCTCAGTTCTGACACTATCTACCCAGAGACGGCATCAGATTCCACAGGTTAAGGGTTTAGTCTCACAAGACTGCCGCCTCACACTTCAGACACCAGATGCAACTCCAGGTTGTCACCTGTGCTTCTGACCAACAGGCTATAGATTGGGGGTTCCAACAACCCTCCTCCCTTTTGAGTTCAATTAATTTGCTAGAGTGGCTCCAGAACTCAGACAAACATTTTACTTACAAGATCACTGGTTATCATGAAAGGATGTAACTCAGGAACAGCCAGATGGAAGAGATGTACAGGAGGGCAAGGGATGTGGAAAGGGTGCAGAGCTTCCACACTCGCTGCAGGGTGCAATTCTACCAGCACCTCCACGTGTCCACCAACCAGGAAGCTCTCTGAACTCCTTCCTTTTGGGTTTTTATAGAGGCTTCATTACAAAAGAAGGACTGATTAAACCCTTGGCCACCAGTGGTGACTGATTAAACTTCCAGTCCTTCCCCCACCCGGGAGGTCAGGGGTATAGGACTGAAAATTCTAACTCTCTAATCACATGATTGATTCTCCTGGCAAGTGGCCCCCCATCCTTACTTGGGATCTAAAAGTCCCTTCATTAACGTAACAAAAGACACTTTTTAGCATTCTCACTAAATTAAGTGAACGCATACGGATTAAAAATCACTGTCTGATTAAAGCCAGTTATTTCATTAAAATTGGTTCATTTTCCCTATAAGCTAATATTTAGCAGAGAGTAAGGAAAGATATTCCCATTTTGAATGAAAAACAACAGGCATGCCAATGTATGTTAAGGGGCTAATAACCAAAAGGAGTAAAAAAGCACAAGAATGCAGCTTTGAAATTTCACAAGAATATAGTGGCTACTTAGTATATCCGCATATCCTAAAATTTACTGTCGTGAATCTCTAAATAAATCACAAAAATTCTTCAATGGCATCCTTTACTCAGCATGTTTATCTCTATTTAAAGCTTTGGTTTCCCTTTGGTTTTTACTAAAATATTAACACATCTTCTAAAAGGGGACACGTAGGTGAAACAAACAAACAAAAACCTCACTGTTCCAAAAAGAACAAGTCAATGCAACTCCTACTGTGAATAAAATTGTCCAGAGAGGGTTAAGAATTGGGAATTATCTTTCTGATAGAGAAGAAATTTTGCTTTTTAGAAAATGAGAGAAGAGAAATCCTGTTAAGTTTTAGTTTCAAAAGGTCTGTCAAACAGGAGAGAAGAAAAGTGATACCTGTACTTACTGTCGTTGGATCCCATGCTAATGAGGTCGTCAGAATCCACATTGTGCACTATGGCTGCTTTGTACCCTGCTCTCTGCGCGTTTAAAACCTGCAAGTCAGAAAACAGTCAAGATTTGAGGAAGAAAGTGCTTTGTCACAAAGTCCCTCAACTTTAACAAACATAAATCAAGTCTACACCATATATCTAAGGACCAGATTATGTGTATATATAAGAATAGATCTCAAGTGTGTTCTTGAAACATAATGGATGTTTTACAAGTGATTATCAAGGACTTCTTTAGATATCTTCTCGATTTCATTCATGGCATTAAGTGAAACAAGAAGCAAATAAAGGATAGGGAACCAACCTAAAATATTAAAAGGCCCAAAAGCATTAAACCTGTCTGGTTCTAAAGACGTAGAGACTTGCTGTGATCGGGCTCAAGAGTCATCAATCTACCTCCACTACTTATTAGTGGGATAAACTCGGGCAAATTATTTCTCTTCCTTAATCCTCAGTTTCTCCAACTTTAAAATGAGAATGACACAGTATTTTTCTCATATGTAAAAAATATTTTTTAATACTTAATAGCATGCCTAACACAAAGAAATGAGTCAAATAAAAGCTATTCTTATTATTAGCTTCATCATCAAACATGTTCTTTAAAATTCCTTTCTGAAGCTTTGAAAGAATTAAAAATACTTCCAGCCTGAGTTTCTTACTTTGGTTCCATCTAGCTATTTAATCTTTGCTAAAGCTAGTCTCCAAAATAGTAACCTTCGCACCATACGAATATGGCTAAACGTGTGGCAGAATTTTCTTACATGAAAGATCTGAAAAGTACCCAAACATGTTAACACACCTCACTCTAAAAATGCCAATCTGGGGGGGCCGGCCCAGTGGCCTAGTGGTTAAATTCAGCACACTCCGCTTTGGCAGCCCAGGTTAGGTTCCCGGGCCATGGATCTACACCACTCATCAGTGGCCACACTACAGTGGCAACCCACTTATAAAATAGAGGAAGACTGGCAACAGACGTTAGCTCAGGGTGAATCTACCTCAGCAAAAAAAACAAAAAACAAAAAACCCAACCTGTTTTAAATAAAAATAAACCCAGAAATAAGCTACAAATGAAGGATCAGATCATTATTACATATTATATATTGGTTAAACCAAAATGAAAAGGGTAAGAAAATATATCTATAATATTGTTTTGAATACTTGAAATACTTTAGAATACTTTCAAAACTATGTAATATATAGTTTATATATATATATATATATATATATAGTTTTGAATACTTAATATGGTAAGAAACTCTTGAAATACATCACCTTATGACCATCACACAGTGATAAGTCTCTCAAAGTGTTTCTTTATACTTATACTTCTAAAAAACAGGAAAATTAATCTCAAAAGAATTTTTAGAAGGTCTGACATTATTTCTGTTTTAGTTATCAGCATTATAATGATTCAAAACTCTACTGTAATTTAATAAAAATAAAATCTGAGTCAAGTTCCAAAGGATAAAGGAAAGCCCAAAGAGTCGAGGTCCCAAAAGGGAAAGGAAGGCTCGGGTATTCGACAGACTCTGATTTGAAGGCCAGGTAAGAGAAATGAGGTTCACATATTCAACCCCGGTCAGGCCAGTCTGCTTCGCACAGAGTAAAATTCTCTTCTACAGTACCCTTCACTTCTCTAAAACCACCCCACAATGCAAGCTGGGTTTCCAAAAGAGATGATAATGTAGATTAGTTAGAATAATTTTATCCTATCACTGAAAAAAACTGAATTTGTAGGAGATAAGAGTGCCTCAAGGAATTAATATTTTGTTCGTCTTTCCAGTTTCTATAGCATCTATGGAATAGCCTGACACAGAATAGGCACTCATCAAATATTACTTGAGTGAACAGATGTATAAAATATGTGCTTAAATTAATAATTCATGTTATAACGTTATAAACATGAGAGAGAAAATTAGGCAAAAACTTATTTTAAAACTGATTAAAATAGCATAAATAGTTCACTGAAATAGGACCTAATGCTCTAATGTTAGGAATAATGGCAAGAAAATCAACCGGCCAACAAAACTCTTACTGGGAATCTTTTGCAGTCATGCAAGGAAAGGTCAAGAAATAAGTTTACTATTTTGTGTCTACGTGTGCATGTTTTATTTTTAGGTGGATTTTGTTATCCAACTAAAATTGAGAAAATGCCAGCTCCCATAGTCTCTTCCCCATAGATATTACCACTTTCCAAGGGGAGAAAAAAACCTTTCAAGAAGGATATTATAGTTTCTAAGCCCTATTTCTTATTTATTACTTATATATTAATCTATCATTTATTCATTTTATTACCATAGCAGTACAGACTTCACTTAGCATTTATTTAAACAAAAGTATACTTGCTTGGGGTTGTTATTAGTTTATTTGATGCTTTAATGATCATTTTAACTGCTCCCAAAAGGCTAACCAAGTAACCGAGGAGAAATGTTTCTTTCACATCCAAAAAACGACTGTTTCCAGAGATACAATTTAAGAAATATAAATTCTCTATCAAAAGCTGTTCTCTGCTAATATAAAACAAGTTTCACCTTTCTTTTTTAAGCCAACTAATGTACATGCGCCATTGAAATTATATGATTTAACTTGTTTCCCTGCAAAATATATATTTGTGAGCAAAGATACAACATGTTAGGGCACAGAGAAGGTTGGTCTCAGGAACCATGATAAAGAGTAAAAAACGCAGTTCAGTTCAATAAGTATTTACTGAGTTTACATAATGAGTGAGGTACTGTGTGTTGTGCACTGAGCAGACTCAAAAGTAATCAGAAACAATCACTGTCCTCAAGGAGACCTCAGTACTCAGGGACATCCCCACAGATCAGCTGCTTTCCTGCCTCCCTATTTTGCTCATGCTAACATCTCTGCCTGGACCAGGTTTTGTCTTCTCAATGCCTATCAGGCCTTCAAATTCCATTATCTCCACGAAGCCGGCCCCGTTCCACATGCTGTCCCCAAACACCCACCTCACTGCTTCCTGCTAGAGTATTTCTATCAGTATTTTCACATTTTTCTTAAAGATCTTATATAGTGCTTACATTATGCTTATGCATACATGTACCAATTCCATTTTCAAAACAAGCCCTTATGGAGTCCTTAAGTCTCCTGCAGTTATCTACGAGTGAACTTTTCTGGTAAGAAGGGGACAAAGCAATTACCAATTTTACAAGAGGCTTTCTGACCCCTAAATTGTTAAGAACCACCAATATAAATGAATAGATTTACAACAATCTGCTATGTGTGTAACTACATCTAGCCATGAGATTCCTACACCAACACCGAGCAACTGAGGAGAAATGATTCTTTCACACATCCAAAATGCAACTGTTTCCATAAATACAATACAAAGTTGTATCAATATCAAAAGCTGCTCTCTGCTAACAAAATGATAAAATTCCTAAAATAGAAGACTTAGAAAACCACTAAAATAGGAAGGAATTCTGTGAGCACAAGTGTGAATTCCAAAAAATAGAAACACGTTTTAAAAAACTTAACAAGTAAGAAGGCTTGGCCAAGGTTTTTGTTGTTGTTTTTATTGATTTCTAAAATAAAGCAATGAGATTAAATCAAGAAACACTATAACATATGGACCAACGGGCTTATGAACACAAACAAGGAAAATATATTGTGTTTATAAAACTCATGTGTCAGTCAAATTAAATTACATTTTTAACTAGGCAGCAGCTGGTATTTTTAGGAACACATAAGGCAGAAATACAACCTAAATCATTTAGTAAGCATGTGCAAGGTTTCACATTCATAAAACGCAACCTCAAACACAAGGAGTCAGATGGCAGCAGAGAACTCAAAGATTCATGAAGGAAAAGCATGCACAGTGAACAAACCTAAACTCCAAAACAGACATCAAAACTAAAAACTGTATGAAAAAGCCTTCTGAATTATATTGCCAATCTGCCTCTTTATGGAGACTGATCTGAGCTATGAGTTCAAATTGTGGCAAATGCACTAAACATTTTACATCTAATCAACAAATTAACTGCAACTGAATTATGAGGACCAGGTGGCACCTAACCAAGAGTTTTAAAGAAACATGGGACTGCTGGGTTGTTATTATAAACAGCTAGTAAGTCAGAAGATAGCAGATTGCTAACAGAAGAGCCTTCAACAAGACAGGTTCTAAAAGGAACCATGGAAATGACACAATAGTTTATCTTATTTCCAGACTGGACAAATTGGTAGGTAATGCTGACACTAATAAAACAGGCCTTGTAAGAAGAAAGAACTGATTGTGCTGTAAGGATGATCATGAGCAGAGATCTTTTAAGGGACGTGTAGGCATGAGGAGATGGGGAAACTGTTGATAGAATATATATAACAAGGGTCCAGACCACAGGCTGTATGACCTCTCCGAGCTGATGCTTTACATATCTTATCCTTAATACCTAACACAACTCCACAATGTAGATATGCTTTCCTATATTTTAGAAATTAGAAATAAGAAAAGGTGGATAAACAAAATTGCCCTAAGATCACACTTAGGCAGAACTGAGATTTGAACACAAATTTATCTGATGAGATAGAGAAGCATGGGGTTTCCCAATGAATCAGGATGAGAACCAGGATTACTAACCTTATTTAACATTTTACAAATGTCTATGGAAAGGAACTGAACCAAGAAAGCATCAAGACTCAGACAACATTAATCTTAAATCTTGTGGTCAAAATAAAACCTATACACTAAACAGAGTATAAGCCAACAAGAAAAGTGCTAAAACATTGTGGTAGAGTTTACAGAAATTTAGAGGGGAAAAACCTGTGGGCTGAAATAGGTATGGCAGATTTTATGGGACCTGAATTACACCTAAATAAAAAGGAAATGTGGGTTAACAGTGGAAAGAGTTTGGGAAAATTTCTCATATGAAAGGAAGAGAGAAATAACAAGACAAAAAAGCAAGGCATATTAAGAACAAAACAAAAAACAGCAAGAGTGACCTCACTAAGTAAAGAAGAGCATTACTCAAAGGAAGAACAGCAGAGGAGTTAAAAGTATAGACTCTTGGAACAAGATAACCTGGATTCAAATTCTGACTCTGTCATACACAAGCTGTATAAACTTGGGCAAGTAACTTAACTTCTGTAAAATGGCCTGATAATATACCCAACTTAAAGAGTTATCTTGAGGATTAAATGATCTAATATAGGTAAAGCACTTAAAATAGTGCTTAGATATCGCCTGGCACATATCAAATAAGTGCTTTGTCATTGCTGTTGAAGGGTCAGAAGAGAGGCGAGACGGGACAAAAAGGGACAGATTGTGCAGTACCTTGAAGGCCATTCAGAGAGCAGACCTGGGGTCTCCTCTGTCAAGGGTTCACCGCAGGCACTTGAAGGGTTGACATGACTGAAGCAATGTTTTAGAGCAATCTGGTAATGCTTAGATTGATACGGAGAGGAGACACTGAAAATTTAGAAGCTGTTACGACAAGGCAAGATGATGGCAACGATGTGAAAGAACACTATCTTTTTCATTCTTCAAAACCAATTTTTGAACCTAGGAAATTTGGAGAATGCATTTACCCCAAAATGGGAGAGCTGAGAAACAGAGCTTGTTTTCATAAAGAAGAAGGGAATGGCTCTGAGAGGTAGCAAGGTTTCTAGACATAGATTTTCTAGGTAAGTAGAATACAACAGATCAGGACTTGAGATAAAAATTTAGAGATTTTCAGCAAATTAGTTCATTTATTCATTCAACAAATATTTGGAATAAATCTAGCCACCTGGTTGTTATAAAACATAATTAAACTTCCAATAAACATTAGCCATTCACATTTTTACATTTCCTATACTCTTCAACCCCCTTTAACATCTGTACATGAACTGAATTAAGTGTACTTGGTTTCTCCCCTGGGAGGAGACACGAACAAATAAGCAGATCTGTGCATATTTCTAGGCTATACACCTGCAAGAATGGTAAAAATGCAACAGAGGTAACTTTCCTTGATGGAAAAGAACCTTGAAAGGAACTCAGTTATATCAGACAGAAGTCTGGATGCTCATGTAAAATGAGACACACCTGGAACAAGAGCATTTTTATGTAAAATACATTTCAAGTTCTAAAGTCCTTATCTGAATTATAGTGTTGTTTTTCCCTCACGTGGAGAATAATTTGTAATGCTTGAACAAGAGTGAAAAGGCAAGCTCAAAACCAGGATTACTTCAGACAGACAGGTAGGCGATGTCCCGTGAAAACATGCAGGCATCTCCTGCCGGTGCCTGGTGTATCTGAGAACATCCGTCTTCAGGTGATGGGCAAAAGATGCTGGATTCAGAATACCAGCCATTTTAAATACATTCTCTTCTAATTTTAATGGTAATATGACCTTAAGTTTAGTTCATTATTTCAACATTTTTATTAAAAGTTGTTAAAAGATCATTTATTTTCATTGGGAAGCTGAAAGAGAATATACTGAAATATGTCAGATTGTGAGTAATTCATGCAGAATAAAAATATATGTGATTTAGAGGACAATTTCAGTGACACTATAATTTTATTTACTAAAACAAAGAAATAAGAATAGAAGTAGAAAGAATGTAACAAATATTAGGGAAATTCAACTATCCTGGATTAAGTATAACAATAAAAAACACATCTAACTTGAAGTGTATTTTGAGTGCTTAACCACTAGGAAGACAATGACTAAATTTTCCTAAACTCCCATTTAATTACATGACACCTTCGGTGACTTGAAAGCATCTTTATTTGCTTTTTGTTCTCAACCTACTTTCCTCCCAAGGAATGAACTTAGGTTCACATTTTGAACTGATAATTTAAAGTATTTCCTAGTAATAGTGTTATTTACAAAAAATCAACAGCTAACATCGTATTTTCTGGTAAAACACTGAATGCTTTCTCCTGACTAACAGGAACAAGATGATGTTCACTCTCACCACTTCTATTCAGCATTGCACTGAAGGTCTTGTCCGGTAACATAAGGCAGAAAGCAGGGGGCTTGCGGGTAAGGAAGAGAAAGAGAGGGAAGAGAAAGAGAGGGAAAGAGAAAAAGAAAGAGTGAACAGATTACAAAGGAAGAAGTAAGATGCTCTTAATTTGCAAGTTGACACAATCACCTACTTAGATGAATCTATAAAAAGGCTACGAGAGAGGCCCGCCCCGTAGCATAGTGGTTAAGTCTAGTGCGCTCCAGTTTGGCGGTGCAGGTTCAGATCCCAAGCCCAGACCTACCCCACCTGTCAAGCCACGCTGTGGTGGCAACCCACATACAAAATAGAGAAAAGTGGAACAGTCATTAGCTCAGAGCTCATCTTCCTCAAGCAAAAAAAAAAAAAAGGAGAGAGAGAGAGAGAGAGAGGAAGAAGGACAACAGATGTTAGCTCAGAGTGAATCTTCCTCACCAAAAAAAAAAGAAGTTACAAGAAGAAATAATTGAGTTTAGAATTCTACATCCAGCTAAACTCTCCTTCAAAAATGACGGTGAAATTAAGACACTTCCAGATAAACAAAAACTGAAATAATCTGTCAGTAGCCTTATAAGAAATATTAAAAAGAGCCCTTCAGGCTGAAATGAATGATGACTAACTTGAATCTACACAAAATAAACAGCAGCAGTAAATATAACTACATAGGTATTATGAAAGCAGTATAAAGATATTTTTATTTCTAACTTTCTTCTTTTCCTATTTGTTTTAAAAGACTGCTGCATAAAAAATAATTATGTGTGGTGGGTTTATAACATATAAAGATGCAATTTGTATGAAAATAATAGTATGATACTACAATAGAGGAGGTAGAAATTAAGGTATACTGGAGCAAAGATTTTAGGTACTATTTAAATTGAGTTAGTATTAATCTGAACTACACTGTTTTAAGATGTTAATTGCAATACCCAGGGCAACCACTATGAAAATAAATTAAAAATATATAGTAGAAAAAACAACAAGGAAATTAAACAGGTCTGCTAAATAATACCTATTTAACACAAAAGGCAGCAGGAATTGAGGAAAGAGGACTAAAAAAGACATATGATAAATAGAAAACAAATTACAAAGTGGCAGATGTAAATCCTACCTTATAAGTAATTACATTAAATATAAACAGATTGAACGTCCCAATCAAAAGCCAGACATTGGCAGAACGGATTAAAAAACACGATCCATCTATGTGTTAGCTATAAGAGACTCTCTTACTACAAATCAAAGACACAAGCAGGTTGAAAAGAAAAAGAAAAAGATACACCATGCAAACAGTACAAAACTAGACTTTAAGATAATAATTGTTACCAAGACAAAGAAAGACATTTTATAATGTTTTCCATCAGGAAGATAGAGGTACTTATAGTGCATATTTGCACCTAATTACAGAGTTCCAAAACACATGAACCAAAAATTGAGAGAACTGAAGAGAGAACTACACAATTCAACAACAGCTGGAGACTTCAATGCCTCACTCTCTCTAATGATGAGAACTAGACAGAAGATCAACAAGGAAATAAAAGATTTGAACAACACTATAAACCAACTAGACCTAACAGATATCTATAGAACATTCCACTCAACAATCAACATTCTTCTCAAGTGCACATTCTCCAGCAGAGACCACATGTTAGGCCATAAAACCACCCTCAATAAGTTTAAAAGTACTGAAATCATATCAAGTATGTTCTCCAACCACAATGGAATCAAACTGGAAATCAATACTAGAAGGAAATTTTGGAAATTCAGACATCTGTCAAAATTTAAAAACAAATCCTGAATAGCCAGCCAATGGGTCAAAAAAAGCAATCACAAGGAAAATTATAAATATTTGAGATGAATGAAAACAAAATATATCAAAAATATGGAACGTGGAGGGTCTGGCCCAGTGGTGCAGCAGTTAAGTTCACACGTCCCGCTTCAGCAGCCCAGGGCTCGCCGGTTCAGATCCCGGGTGTGGACATAGCACTGCTTGGCAAGCCATGCTGTGGTAGGCATCCCACATAGAAAGTAGAGGAAGATGGGCACGGATGTTAGCTCAGGGCCAGTCTTCCTCAGCAAAAAGAGGAGGATTGGCAGCAGATGTTAGCTCAGGGCTAATCTTCCTCAAAAAAAAAAATATATATATATGGAATGTGGGGCTGGCCCAGTGGCATAATGGTTAGGTTCGGCATACTTCAGTTCAGAGACCCAGGTTCATGGGTTCAGATCCCAGGCATGGACCTACACCACTCATCAGTCATGCTGTGGCAGTGACCAACATACAAAATAAAGGAAGACTGACACAGATGTTAGCTCAGAGCTAATCTTTCTCAAGAAAAAAAAAGAGGAAGATTGGCAACAGATGTCAGCTCAGGGCAAATCTTCCTCAACCCAAAAAAAAAAAACTATGGAATGCAGCTAACACCACGCATTTGACAAAATCAATGAAAACATGAATGCGTAAAGATACATGCACCCCTATGTTCACTGCAGCATTATTCACAATAGCAAAGACTTGGAAGCAACCTAGGTGTCCATCAAGGGATGAACAGATAAAGAAGATGTGGTATATATATACACAATGGAATACTACCTGGCCATAAAAAAGGATGAAATCTTGCCATTTGTGACAACATGGATGGACCTTCAGGGTATTATGCTAAGCAAAATAAGTCAGACGGAGAAAGTCAAATACCCTATGATCTCATTCACAAATAGAAGATAAAAACAACAAACAAACACACAGAGACAGAGATTGGATTGGTGGTTACCAGAGGGCAAGCGTGGAGGGAAGAAGGCAGAAGACGTGGGTAAGCACACGCGTATGGTGATGGATTATAATTAGTCTTTGGGTGGTGAACATGATGTAATCTAAACAGAAGTCAAAATATAATGATGTACGCTCAAAATTTATATAATGTTATAAACCAATGTTATTGCAATAAAAAAATTAAGGGGAAAATCTCATACATAGCAGAAGCAAAAAGAATAAAATATCTAGGAATAAATTTAACAAAAGAAGTACATGACCTGTACACTGAAGAACTATAAAAATGCTGAAAGAAAGTAAAGAAGATCTAAACAAATGGAAAGACATTTCATGATTACAGGTTGGAAGACAATATTGTTAAAATGGCAATATTCCCAAATTGACCTACAACTTCAACTCAAGCCCTATCAAAATTCTTATGGCTTTTTAAATTTTTTTTGGCAGAAATGGACAAGCTGGTCCTAAAATTCATATGGAAATTCAAGAGACACAGAATAGTCAAGACAATATTGAAAAAGAACAAAGTTGGAGGACTCAAAATTCCCAATTTCAAAACCTCCTGCAAAGCTAGAGTAATCAAGGCAGTGTGGCACTATGTAAGAACAGAGATATAGATCAATGGAATAGAATTAAAATTAAGAAGGACACAATATTTCATATGTAGAATTCCTGTCAAAAATGTTTAACTTGAATCTAATCATGAGGAAACAATCAGACAAATCCAAAAAGTGAGGGGCATTCTGCAAAACAACTGGCCTGGATTCTTCCAAAATATCAACATCACAAAAGACCAATACAAGATGGAGAAACTTGTGCATCTCACCATGATGGAGTAACTGATATGGATTTCCCTTCCTTTTACAAATAACTAGAAAACCGAACAAAATTTATGAAACAGCTGCTTTCAAACACTGGACAACAGTCAGCACAGGACTGTGCTCCCTGAGCAATGGAAAACAAGGTGATGTCTACAAATGTCCTGGCTTTCTGCCTGGAGAAGTGTTGTGGACCATGGCCTAGCAGAGCAATGCAAACTAATACAGAACACAGTAGTCTCACCAAGTTGTGGACACAGAGACCTGAGTTTAAGGAAGCCAAGGTGACTCAAATTTGAATTTCCAGGTTAGAGTACCATAGAGAAGGGAAAGTACTTCAGGAATCTGCACAGGGTCCAATTGGGTCTTTGGCTGAATATGAAGATGTGTATGCATACACTGAGACTCTATGAAGCTAGACAGACAAGCCCATTGGGAAACAAAACCAACTATTGAGGAGCTTAAGAGGAACAATTCCCAGAGCTCAAACAGGGTCAGGAGAATTTCAAATTCTAACCAGCCAGAGAGGGACAACCACCTTGAACACCCAAGGCATTCAGAGGATACCCTAAAAGGATCACAACTTAGTAGAGCTAAAATAGTAGTTCTAGAGTAAAGGCTACTCTTGACCACGTTGAACTTTAAAAACAAAACTCAAAAGGAGCAAGCCCAACTGCAAGTAACTTAAATGCCAGTCAACATAAAATTAAATGCTCTTTACAGAAAGACAATAAAACCTAGACACTCAACAAACATAACACAATATCCAGCATCCAATCAAAAATTACCAGACATGCAAAGAAGCATGAAAATGTGACTTATAACCAGGAGTAAAATCAGTCAACAGAAACAGACCCAGAAATCACATGGATATGGAATTAGCAGATAAGGTCTTCATAACAGCTATCATAGATAACTTATTGTAATTAAATTTATTTACAATCATATATAATATAAATTACATTCAACTATAAATTATGTTTAAGGATTTTAAAGAAAATATGAACACAACACTGAGAAAAACAGAAAGATACACACATACATATATATTTTAAAAGACTTCAAGTGAAATTTCTAGAGAAGAAATACACTGCATCTGAAATGAAAAGTTCACTGGATGGGCTTAACAAAAGATTAGATACCGTAGAAGAAAAGACCAGTGAATCTAAAGATAAAGCAATAAAAATTGCCTAAACTAAAACACAGATATAGAAAGCTGGCAGAAAAAAGGATCAAGAACAGTTGTAGATTAAAGGAGACATGAAAACTAACTCAATGTGTAACCTGTGATTGAATCCTGAAATGGTTAAAAATAAAACTGTAAAGGATATTTTGAGGACAATTAGGAAATTTTAACATGTATTGTATATTATTAGATAAAATATACTACCTAAAAATATATACTCTATATATATATATATATACTAATACTCTGTATTATTATAGTATTTATTGATATTAATTTTCCTAATTGTGGTAACTGTGTTTTGTGGACATGTAGGAGAATGCTGCTGTGGGAAAGAGAGAATAATAAGACATAAAATATGGGGCTATTTTAAAATAGTTTAAGACAAAACACTTGGGAATTACTAACAATGGTAACTTCAGCAGGATACCTACGTTTTCATCTTTGTTATTATATAAAGCAACCCAATCTCACATAATTAACTTTAAATAGAATAATTTTCAACTGTAATGGTTCATTAATAAAATGAAAAATGTGGACTACTTTCACCATGGTCTCAAAAAGATAATAAAAAGAAAATCTTGCTGCACTGAAAGATAAATGAAAATCACAATAGTAGAAAACTAAATTTGTGGTAATTTATATGTTAAAGTATTTCCTTAAAAAATTAATGAAAGATCATTTTTGCATGCCTCCTTGGTAAAAACGTTAATTATCAGAAAAGTAAGTCTGTTATCACCTTGAAAAACAGAGATGATAAAATTACATTTAGAGCATCCTGAATGCCAGACTTTATATTCCTTAAGGAAAGGATCTATTTTGTTTACTTGCACATATCTCAAGCCTAGAAGAATCTCTCTCACATAAATACCTGTTTAATCAAACTAAATCACAGCTAAGGTAACTGTCTACCCAGCTCTACTCAGCAAGATACACGCCACAAAAATGAAATTTCCTTCTATCTGTTGCTTAGTTTCCTCTAAAAAACATGCCAAAAATTTTACTTCATTGTGGATAAAAAGTTTCCAAAATATTTTGCATCTTTCCAGCCTTCCACAAAAAGGCAGCAAATGTGATTGACCTTTTCCAGTGACCTGGGGATCATCATGAACAAGCTTCCCCCTCTAGCTGGTTTTCCTCCTTACGGTAAGCATCGAATGTCACTTCCTCTCTCTCTGTGCTTACTACTGGCAGACTGGCAGACAACCAGCAGTGATACCAGCCTCACTTCACTCTTGTAATGTTTTCTATAATAGAGAAACAAAGAAGTAAACCTGATGAAAATTCTATTCTTTAAAAAAATTAAGTATATAAAAGTTCCAAGAAAAGCTCTCAGGCAAAGTATACGGTTTCAGTGCTGGAGCTTTGTGGCATTTATCACAGTAGCACTAAGGCACGTCTCCTTCTCTTATCTTAGGTTATGTTCTAAGAGCACTGATCTTTTGACAAATGGCATTATTACAACTGTACACGTTTACTTAGGCTCAGAGATAAGTTGAATTTAATTGTTTCATTAGAAAATATTTTTGGTAGGTCTGGTAAAATCTGTGTTTATATACAAAGCCATACTTATTTGTTTCAAGTACAGCAGAAAACAAATGCCAGAATCCTTGGAACTTTAAAAATCAACTAAAGATTTTATGTTATGTTCCAGTGGCAGCATTTTAAAGCCAATCTTTGGTACATGGGAAAAAAAATTTTAAATAGTGAGGCTAGTGAAAATTGTGGGTAGGACCTTGGTGAACTTCTCTGTTTTTAAATAAAAAGAAAGACCACATATCAGAGTATTATACATAGCATAGGTCAGTACTGTTTCAGGAAACTTTATTAGAGGCTGAGTGTTGTATACATACTGGGACAAGAGTAAAAATAAATTTCTTACTGTGGGTTGCAGTCAAAAAATTTTGAAATTTCAAAATGTTCTGTGGGCTGTCTGCAATCAGAAAAGAGATGTGTGCTTTTCCACTCACTGCAACAACAATATTCTGTAACATACTGTGACAAAATCAGAGTCATGAGCTTATGACTTTGAGGGTGGCTATTTCCAATGATGTTTTAATACTCTATCTGATATATAATTCGTACTGAAGATTAAAACTAAAAATAATCTTTCTCAGTGACATTAAGAAAACCCAAAAGAACCTTTATGTGCAGCTATTTCTGATGCTTGCTATTAGTTTGAAATAAAGATTAAAAAAAAAAACCTTTACTTTGTAATGAAGTATACCAGTTAAAGTAAAATACATTAGCTAAAACAGCTTAAATCTTTAATTTTCAGAATTGCAATTTAAGTTTAACAAAGGTATCCATAAAATAATCTCTAGTTACCTATGTATATTACAGCACATATTAAAAGGAAGAATCTAATCTAAGTTCATACTTTTTAGATACTGACAGGATTCATATTCCAACCAAATCTTAATTATTTCTCATACTAATACAGCAGAAGCTCCACTTCAACCCACCTACCACTGAGAAAAAAGTTTGCTGGAAGAACTTTTTGCACAACAAAAGTATAACTCTCTGAACTTGCTATCAGCCTTCGAGGAATTTCCAAGTAATGAGAGGGACTCACACTGAAAAATAACCCTTGGAGCACTTAGAATGCAAATTTTGATGCTCACCGCCACCCAGTGGCAGGTCTCTGTGTATATTCCTCCCTTTACTGCCTATCCATTTTCAAGTTCTAGGCTCTGTACTAAAAGCTCAGTACCCAGAACCGCATAAAACATAAGCTCTCCTCCCAAGAAGCTGGTGTGAGAAAAGATACACCCATGGGTTTTTTAGGCTAGAATCAAGTGAGAGGGAAAGAAAATAATATTATGGAGCAAAAGAAGGAATCTACTTCAGTAAAGAAACAAGAAATGCACAGTACTGACGGGGTTTGCTCCGTCCTTAGCAAAGAATCTTTCCCATCACAAGCGTCTTCAAACACAACACTGAAAATGAGCAGATTTAACAAGTCGTCACTTTATCATACACTTAACATCACTTTATCAAAACATATGAAATTACTGTAAAAATATTCCCAATAGGAAGCTCCCTCATGAAGATCAGACATTAATACTAGTTTAATATGATTTGCAGATGGAATAAAATCTAAAATATACACAATTTACCTGATAAAGTCTTTAATGAAGTCTGGTTAAAGTAATTAACAACTTTAACAAATTAACCTTAGTAAGTAACAGGTCTCTCTCAAGCTGAACAGTGAGTACTCAGATATTCATTTTACAATTATTTAAATTGTACATACATACATTATAAACACTTTTTCTGAGTATGCTGTGTTTCAAAATACAAAAAGGTAAGAAGTCAGAACAAAAAAGACAACAGCATAACGCAGATCCTGAGTGGTTTTGGAGCCCGGCCTCTTCTGCGCCCCTGGCTATACACCAGGTGTGGGCAGCTTCAGCAATCGGAGACAACTGGAGCTTCACTTTACTTTACGAGACCTCCATGGATCCTCTGCAGAAAATGTAGGCTAACTCTGCTTCAAAATCTTTCCAAATGCCAAGTGAAAAATTCTCTGGAAAACTGATTTTCGTTTCTTTCAGAACTGCCAACACCAGGCAACAGTTAACTCATCCCTCAGCCTGGGCACAACCTACCCTTTCTCCCAACCGAGATGTCTAACACAGGAGAAAAAGCTGTTTTCCATATAAGGCAAAGAGATGAAGTACAGAAATTAAAGGGGGACTTAGAGAACAGAGAGAGTTCTCAAAACCTGGCTATGACATTCCTTTATCGTCTGAAGAAGGAAGAAGAAATTAAGAAGTAGAATCTCTCTTGGGTGATGAAAGCAATGCAGATGAGAACGCAGCAACAGTAGAGGATTCAGACGTGAGTGTCAAACCTTTCACTCTACCTGTAGGACAAAAATTCCTGGAAATGCTATGGTAGGGAATAAGGAATTGTTGAAATAGATGCGGAAGTGCGGCAGCAATCCTGCCAAGATTAAACGCCATTCTACCATCGTCCCCCGCGCGGCACTTTAGGGTTACTGCAGGCCGTGCTGGGAAGAACCACTCCACAGAAGACGTCAGGCCCTGGGCTCTAACGACGTCTTCACTCTCATTGACGGGAGGAGCTCAATGACGCAAGCCATCCTTCTCTCTTTAGAGGCTGTCATTGCTCCTTACCTAGACATTCTTCATTTACAGTGTTTGAGTAAGTTGAATATCTTGATTTTGAAAGAAAAGAATGTGTGAGGAAGAGATATGTAAATAAAGTTACTGGCATTACACTGCTGCATTAGTTTAGGGTACAGTACATGTAATTTACTATTTTTCAGCTTTCTCCTTTCATTATATATTACTTTCCTGGTAAAAGAGGAGAATTTTGCTTTGTTGTTTTAATACTGAATAAATTTGTACATAAAGGAACCTAAATATTTAGAGGAGGCTATGGGGGCTGGCCCCATGGCCAAGTGGTTAAGCTCGCGCGTTCTGCTTTGGCGGCCCAGGGTTTCACTGGTTCGGATACTAGGAGCAGACATGGCACCACTCATCAAGCCAAGCTGAGGCGGCATCCCACATGTCACAACTAGAAGGACCCACAACTAAAATATGCAACTATGTACTGAGGGGCTTTGGGAATAAAAAGGAAAACAAAAATCTTTTTTCTTTTCCTGCTTTATCTCCCCAAACCCCCGCTGTACACAGTTGTATATCATAGTTGCAGGTCCTTCTAGTTGTGGGATGTGGGATGCCGCCTCAACGTGGCCTGACGAGCGATGCCATGTCCGCGCCCAGGATCTGAACCCTGGGCTGCCACAGTGGCGCAGGCGAACTTAACCACTTGGCCATGGAGCCAGCCCCCAAAAATCTTTAAAAAAAAAAAAGATGCAGCTATCTTTATCACTTACAGGGTGGAAGAAAGGAACAAATGAATAAATTAACAAACTAGTAGCACCAGGGTGGATGAACCCCAAATGGGTAAAAATGTTTCTATTCACTAAGTATCCTCAAACATGTTCCTTTAGTGGAATCTTGTAAATATGATTCTGAAGCAGATTAATAACAGATGCTATAAATTGATTTGTAGTAATATAAGAAAGTGTAGGAAAAATTAAACAACTATATTAAGCGACTTTGAGACAATTTGCAGAGTTTAATTTATACCCAAGGTCATATCTACTTACCTGGTACTACTGAAATAAAAGTGCAATTCTGGGAACACCATGTAATGTGTCAGCCTGGAGGCCTGAGAGGATAATGAAAGGTAAACCCAGAAAAAGACTGGAGGACTATTTTGTAAGACGATAAAATTTCACCAAAAAAAAATGTTTTTTTATTATTTATTTATGATGATGAAGATGAGGTCACCCAAATAATTCAAAAAATGTTTATGGGGTCCAGCCCGGTGGCACAGCAGTTAAGTTCGCACATTCCGCTTCCGCGGCCCAGGGTTCGCCGGTTTGGATCCCAGGTGCGGGCATGTCACCACATGCCAAGCCAGGCTGTGGCAGGCGTCCTACATATAAAGTAGAGGAAGATGGGCATGGATGTTAGCTCAAGGCCAGTCTTCCTCAGCAAAAAGAGGAGGATTGGCAGCAGATGTTAGCTCAGGGTTAATCTTCCTCAAAAAGAAAAAAAGAAAAAAATGTTTACAGTAATTTTTAAAATTCTCATAAAACATTTGGACCTAGAGAAAAATGTCTGTGGGATAAAAGAATATCTAGATTTAGAAATACTGCTAAGATCATCAAGTGAAACGAACATGAAGCCAATAGAAGCTTCCAATAATACTGTTTATTCCCTAATCCAGTTAAACGTAACTGTAAGCCCTTAGAGTTTTCTAAATTACTTCATTCAGCAAATATTTATTAATCATCTACCAAGCGCCATACAATGTATTAGGCACTAGAACTACAGAATCTAAAACATTATCTTTTCCCTCATAGAGACTGGTAATGAAAGACAAAGAGGAGCAGTATATATGATAAAAGGGACACTCCACCAAGAAGACACCACACATAAAAATATATGCACCCAACACAGGAGCACCGAAGTACATAAAGCAACTATTATGAAAACTAAAAGGAGATATTAACAAAAACACAATAATAGTAGGGGACCTTAACACCACACTTACATAAATAGATCACCCAGACAGAAAATCAACAAGGAAACAGTAGATTTAAATGAAAAACTAGATCAGATGGAGTTAATAGATATATATACAACACTCCATCCAAAAACAGCAGAATACATATTCTTCTCAAGTGCACATCAAACATTCTCAAGGACAGATGATATGTTGGGAAACAAGGCAAGCCTCAAAAAATTTAAGAAGATTGAAATCATATGAAGCACACTCTCCGACCATAAGGCTATGAAACTAGACATCAACTACAAGAAAAAAGCTGGGAAAGTAAGAAGTATGTGGAGACTGAAACAACATGTTACTGAACAACCAATGGATCACTGAAGAAATTAAACGAGAAATCAAAAAGTATCTGGAGGGGCTGGCCCCACGGCCAAGTGATTAAGTTCGTGCACTCCACTTCAGCAGCCCAGGGTTTCGCCCGTTTGGATCCTAGGCGCAGACATGGCACCATTCATCAGGCTATGCTGAGGCAGTGCATCCCACATAGCACAACCAGAAGGACCTACAACTAGAATATACAACTATGTACTGGGGGGCTTCAGGGAGAAAGAAAAGGAAAAAAAAAGAAATCTGGCAACAGATGTTAGTTCAGGTGCCAAAAAAAAAGAAGAAAAATATCTGGAGACAAATGATAATGAAAATACACCATACCGATTCATATGGGATGCAACAAAAGCAGTTTAAGAGGGAAATTCATAGCAATACAGGCCAACATTAACAAACAAGGAAAATCTCAAATAAGTACTCTTAAATTACACCTAACAGAATTAGAAAAAAGAGAACAAATAAAGCCCAAACTCAGCAGTAGGAGGGAAATAAAAAAATTAGAGCAGAAATAAGTGAAACTGAAACAACAACAACAAAAAACAGTAGAAAGGATCAATGAAACAAAGAACTGGTTCTTTGAGAAGATAAACAAAACTGACAAACCCCTAGACAGATTCACTAAGGAAAAAAAAGAGAAGGCTCAAATAAATAAAATTAGAAATGAAAGAAGAGAACTTACAATTGATATCACAGAAATACAAAGGATTCTAAGAGAATACCATGAAAAGCTATATGCCAACAAATTGGACACTCTAGAAGAGATGGATAAATGCTTAGACTCATACAACCTCCCAAAACTGAACCAAGAAGAAATAGAGAATCTGAATAGACCAACCACAAGTAAAGAGATTGAAACAGTCATCAAAAACATCCCAAAAAATAAAAGTCCAGGACCAGATGGCTTCTCTAGAGAATTCTACCAAACATTCAAAGAAGATTTAATACCTATCCCTCCTCAAACTATTCCAGAAAGTTGAGGGTGACGGGACACTTCCTAACAAATTCTAGAGGCCCACATACCCTGATAGCAAAGCCAGACAAGGACAACACAAAGAAGGAAAATTACAGGCCAATATCACTGATGAACACAGATGCAAAAATCCTCAAGAAAATGTTGGCAAACTGAATACAGCAATACATTAAAAACATCATACACCATGATCAAGAGGGATTTACACCAGGAATGCAGGGATGGTTCAACATCTGCAAAGTAATCAATGTGATACACCACATTAACAAAATGAGGAATAAAAACCACATGATCATCTCAGTAGACACAGAGAAAGCATTTAAAAAGATCCAACATCCGTTTACAACAAAAACTTTCAATAAAATGGGTATAGAAGGAAAATACCTCAACATAATAAAGGTCATATATGACAAACCCACAGCTAACATCATACTCAGTGGTGAAAAACTGAAAGCCATCCCTCTGAGAACAGGAACAGGACAACGGTGTCCACTCTCACCACTCTTATTCAACATAGTACTGAAGGCCAGAGCAATTGGGCAAGAAAAAGAAATAAACGGAGTCCAAATGGGCACTGAAAAAGTGAAACTCTCACTGTTTGCAGATTACATGATTTTATAAATACAAAACACTAAAGACTCCATCAAAAAACTATTAGAAATAATCAAGAACTACAGCAAAGTTGCAGGGTACAAAATCAACTTACAAAAATCACTTGCATTTCTATATTCTCATAATGAACTAACAGAAAGAGAACTCTAGAATATAATCCCATTTACAATCTCAACAAAAAGAATAAATGTAACCAAGGAGGTGAAACACCTATACAAAGAAAATTACAAGACATTATTGAAAGAAATCAATGATGACATAAAGAAATGGAAAGATATTCCACACACTTGGACTGGAAGAATAAATATAGTTAAAATGTCCACACTACCTAAAGCAATCTACAGATTCAATGCAATCCCTATCAGAATCCCAATGACATTCCTCATGGAAATAGAACAAAGAATCCTAAAATTCATATGGGGCAATAAAAGACCCTGAATAGCTAAAGCAATTCTGAGAAAAAAGAACAAAGCTGGAGGCATCACAATCTCTGACTTTAAAATACTACAAAGCTACAGTAATCAAAACAGCATGGTACTGGTACAAAAACAGACACACAGATCAATGGAACAGAGCTGAAAGCCCAGAAATAAAACCACACATCTACGGACAGCTAATCTTTGACAAAGGAGCTAAGAACATACAATGGAAAAAGTAAAGTCTCTTCAATAAATGCTGCTGGGAAAACTAGACAGCCATATGCAAAAGAATGAAAGTAGACCATTATCTCTTGCCATTCACAAAAATTAACTCAAAATAGATCAAAGACTTGAAGGTAAGACCTGAAACCATAGAACTCCTAGAAGAAAATATAGGCAGTACACTCTTTGACATTGGCCTTAGCAGGACCTTTTCGAACACCATGTCTACCGGACAAGGGAAACAAAAGAAAGAATAAACAAGTGGGACTTCATCAGACTAAAGAGCTTCTGCAAAGGAAAGGAAACCAGGAACAAAACGAAAAGATAACCCACTAACTGGGAGAAAATATTTGCAAATCATATATCCAACAAGGGGTTAATATCCAAAATATATAAAGAACTCTCATAATTAAACAATAAAAAAACAAGACACTCAATCAAAAAATGTACAGAGGATACAAACATTTTTTCCAAAGACAATATACCGACAGGCAATAAGCACATGAAAAGATGTTCAACATCACTAATCATAAGAGAAACGCAAATCAAAACTTCTCTAAGATATCACCTAACGCCCATTAGAATGGCTATAATCACCAAGACAAAAAGCAACAAATGTTAGGATGTGGAGAAAAGGGAGCCCTCATACACTGCTAGTGGGAATGCAAACTGGGGCAGCCACAATGGAAAACGGTATGGAGATTTATCGAAAAATTAAAAATAGAAATACCATATGACCCAGCTATCCAACTACTGGGTATTTATTCATAGAACTTGAAATCAACAATTCAGAGACTTATGCACTCCTATGTTCACTGCAGCATTATTCACAATAGCCAAGAAGTGGAAGCAACCCAAGCACCCATCGACTGATGATTGGATAAAGATGTGGTATATCCATACAATGGAATACTATTCAGCCAAAAATAAAAGACAAAATCATTCCATTCGCAACAACATGGATGGACCTTGAGGGTATTATGTTAAGTGAAATAAGGCAGACAGAGAAAGACAAACACCGTGCAATTTCACTCATATGTGGAGGATTAACAAACACAAGGATAAAGAGAACAGATTAGTGGTTACTAGAGAGGAAGGAGGTTGGAAGGTGGGCACAAGGGGTGAAGGGGCACATATGTATGGTGACTGACAACTAATGTACAACTGAAATTTCACAACATTATAAACTATTATTACCTCAATAAAAACAAAATGTACATGCAACAAATGAAACCATAAAAATATCCAAAGGAGTAAAGAAACACACGGTATAATCCTGAAAACCAGTAAAAGAGTTTATCATTACAGCAAAGCCAGAAAACGTAAGATACTGATCGCTTTGTCTGCAAAAGATTCCATAAATCAAGTTGAAAAAAGATGATATACTGCAAAAGTCATTGTTAACATCTGTGTTGACAGAAATGTACTACACAAATACATCTTACTAATCAATAAAAACTTAAGAAAATAGGGGCCGGCCCAGTGGCGCAGTGGTTAAGTGGGAATGTTCCGCTTGGGCAGCCCGGGGTTCGCTGGTTTGGATCCCGGGTGCGGACGTGGCACCACATGGCAAGGCATGCTGTGGCAGGCGTCCCACGTATAAAGTAGAGGAAGATGGGCACAATGTTAGCTCAGTGCCAGGCTTCCTCAAGCTAAAAAAAGGAGGATTGGCAGCAGATGTTAGCTCAGGGCTAATCTTCCTCAAAAAAAACAAGAAAATAGAAAAAATATATATATAAGGGTCTGTTTCATTAATCAGAAATACATCAGACAAAGTGTATGAATTTTATTTTCCACTTTGTCCTTTGTATTTCAGAATAATAACAACAATAAAAAAAAAACGTCCTGAGCCGGCTCGGTGGCGCAGCGGTTAAGTTCGCACGTTCCACTTCTTGGCAGCCCAGGATTCGCCGCTTCGGATCCCAGGTGCGGACATGGCACTATTTGGCACGCCATGCTGTGGTAGGCATCCCACATATAAAGTAGAGGAAGATGGGCATGGATGTCAGCTCAGGGCCAGGCTTCCTCAGTAAAAAGAGGAAGACTGGCAGATGTTAGCTCAGGGCTGATCTTTCTCAAAAAAAAAAAAAAAGCCCTTAAATTTGGCAGCCCAAAGAAATAAATAAAGTAAATTGGCTATTCAAAGAAATTGTTGACTTAGCATTAAAACCACATGATAGAAATATCTTGAACTACAATGACAATGAACAGATTTCTGATAACTAATCTGTATTTGGTTATAAACATAGAAACTTGCGCAGTTCTGAAAAGTTCTATTTTAAGTGATTATATATTTTTACAAATTTTTTTTAAAATGTCATACTTCCCACTGGGATGCCAATTCAAGTCTTCTGAAAACTCTCTGCCTCAAAATGCTACAAAGTCACTTTTCTAATTAAAAGATTTAATATAACCTTAATTCATTTACCCATGAGCCCTTTTTTAACTTCAAATACTCATCAAAAACTAGTATTTCCAAACAATTATATTTTATCACAGTAAAGAACAGCATTGTAAAAAGATAAACAAAATAACATTGTTTTGCTTTTCCTCTAAAGAGCTGTGTTTTTCAGAGGATAAGTTCTCGTCAGTGTGAGTAAAAGTGATTGTTTTCAGAATAATCAGCTGGCGTGTAATCAACAGTCGTTCCTACTGGTCTTCTGGACATCCCACGTATCCAAATACTGATTCTGAGCTGGGTTTTGCTGCATCTTTTCAGGGCAAGACAGATTTAAAGGGGTCAAATGTGCTTCTCTTGACAGAAGATAAAAAAATTAAAACAGTGCCCTCTTTATTGAAGAACGTTACAAACAACGCAATTTCCTACCCTCCAAAAACTGCTGATTGCATTTCTGCTGTCTTATTGGCTATCCTGGAGTCACAAAACACTTGGGATAGTTCCTATAGAGAAAATCTGTCATTTTCTTTATTGTAGCACACAACTTTCACTTCATCATTTACTTTTAAGGAAGAAATAAGAGAAGTCTAGATTTGTTTAATTACAGTACAATATTCATCTTCAAACAAAATCTAAAGAATTACAAAAAGTAAACCCTAAATACCCACCACCATTAATCATTTGCAATATCTTGACAAAATTTTATTTCTTACTTCCTTTCTCTTCTGTTGTCACCAATGGAAAGGGTTCCTTTCTCCAAGGAAAGCTTTGTAAAACAGAGCCAATTTGCATTTGTCTGAGATAATCTGGGTATCACTTTGGAGAGAAGGCATGGGAAAAAAATAACCTTCAACTACCTCCAATTGCAGCATTCTGCATGGTGCTCAATTAAGCTTTTCGAATACTCAAGCCCAGGATACTACATCAGGAATAAGGAAATGAGTTATTTTCCTATTTTCCTAATTTTCTATGAAGTTACTGCATTCGTACAAAATTGTGGATATATACGAATGAACAACTATTGGTTATCTACAAAGAGCTATTTATCTGCAATTCAGAAAAAAAGTACTATACATATATTGTAAATGATTAGGTTCCATAACATACCTAAATATAAAACCTTAGATAGTCATCAATTTGGAAGCCCAGAAAAGACAAGCATAGATTTCTGACCTGAAGATTATAGGTAATAAAGCTAAGAGCCTCTCTACCAGTGACCACCTGTAGAAAGGCAATTCTCTTCGGGATGAAATTCCAGTTGTTTTTCCAGTAACCATGATGATTTTACCCTTATCCATTCACACTACCTTAACTGGTGATCCATAATTCTTTTTCTTGTGTATTTAAGAAACTCACACTTTATACATTACACAGTGGCATGACTAAACTGTCCTTTATAAGCAAATTTGAAATTTTACAGCTCAACTGACACAGAGTTACTATATCACAATTTGACTTTCCAGCCAATAATTTAGTTTCTGAAAGATCGGTGTGATGGTTAACTTTATGTGTCAACTTGACAGGGCTAAGAGATGCCCATAGAGCTCACAAACCATTATTTTGGGATGTATCTGAGAGAGTCTCTGGAAGAAATTGGCATGTAACTCAGCAGACTGAGTAAAGAAGATCCACCTCATCAACGTGGGCAGGCGTCATCCAACTAGCTGAGCGCCCAGAGATCATGAAGGGTGAAGGGGGGGCGAATTCCCTCTCTCTCTGACATCCATCATCTCCTGCCCTCAGACCTCAGAGCTCCTGGTTCTCGGCCTCTGGACTCCAGGACCTACACCACTGGCTCCCCTGGTTCTCAGGCCTTCAGACTTGGACTAACCACAGGCTTTCCTGGGTCTCCAGCTTGCAGACAGCAGATTATGGGACTTCTTGGCCTGATACAGTCAGCATCTTTGCCATCTTTACCCTTTTATTTTAACCAATGCTAAAAAGTGTAAAATATCAATGGCTAACACCTACTGCCTACTTACTGTGTGCAAGGCACTGTTTGATAAGCATTTAACACTGATTATTTCATTTGACCCTCATAACAATCCTATGATCTAGGGAATATGATAGTTCCTATTTTATAGGTAAAGAAATTGAGACACACAGAGGTGAAACAACTTGCCCAAGATCACACTGCTAATAAATGATAAAGATGGGACTCAAATGCACGTGGCCTGTTTCCAGACCCTGATTAAAATCAATGTGTCTCCTCTGCAAACTGATGTCTCACAAATTTAATACAACTGAGACAAAGACAGAAAGCATTAGGAACGACTGAGTAAGGAACCTTTAGCCTTAAATGGCTATAATATACTCTGTTGCTTATTTGTGAAGGAAAAAAGAATGAAGTTAAAGAACATGTACAACAGACTAGAACCTTATCCACTAAGACTATGTCTACATGATAAGGTATAACAATGGGAAATTTTTTAACATTTTCCTATCTGAGATGAGAGAATCCTCAACTTAAACATTTTCACATGTACACGTTTTTAAAGAATGCATTATACAAAAAAGCAAAAGGCTTACTACTATACTACATAGTTTGATTTAAAAAGCTTTATTGCTCTCCTACTATGCACTATGATACAAATTAGACATACAAATATAATTAAAACATGACCTCTAAACACAGTAAGCTCAATATATGTGAAATATATAGAGAATAAAAAATAATAATGTGATAAAGAGCAGTAAAGGAGGTATTTACAAAGTGGAAGGGTGGCACTCGAGCTGGAATGCTTGCTCTGCCAGAAAGAGGGTAGGAGGAAAAGTAAGGAATCCAGAGGAACAGACACCCTCAGCTGGCACTTAAATGATGAAACAGTCAGAAATACAGATGGTACAGGTCATCATGGACAGAGATCTTAAACAGAGAAAACAGTATGTAAAGGCACAAAGGTGCAGTCAGCACGGCACAGCAAGCTGAGAGACTTCACGTAGTGGAACGGCTGCAGCATGAAGTGAAAAGAGATGAGCTGGAGCAACAGCTACACCATAAAACTCCACTAGAAGAGCTGAGATTCACGACGACAATCCACTAACAGGACAGGAGGACTAACAAGCCTACCTACTCATTCCTGAACTGTGTTTTCACCCTCAAAAACAAATATTCAGTGACACTATTTCCCTGAAACTTGTGGTGAACCACCTCCCATCCTCACCTGAAAAAGAAAGTTATTAAAAATAAAAGGTATTCTAGTTTCTAGTTACCCAAGACGGGACTGAGCCAAAAATTACATAACTTGATAGTGCAACAAACCTCGGAATCAGCAGATTTAGGTTTACTTTTAATTTCTTAGTGGCAAGAAGTTAATGAAATATTACAATAACACTTCATTTTTGTTGGAACAATCTACAATTATTGTACTTTAGTTCTGGATCAAATCTCATAATGGTTTAAATTTGAACTACTATAAAAGACAACTCTGAAGAGCAGGAAATCTACTACACTTGACTTCAAGCTCTAATTTATTTCCCATCTAAAGGCAATTGAGTTTAGATTTGGAACTAATATGCAATAGTAGCAATACCTATCATTTACAAAGTGCCCTACATTTTCAAAGCCCTGTACAGTTATTATCTTATAACTTTAATAAGCTTATTATGGAGGTGTCATTTCTTTCATGAAAAGAAAGGAACAGAGACAAACTTCGGGCACAGCAGGAGTGAGGGCAGCCTTTCCTACTGAGCAAGCAGATCACCTAAGATCAAGTGATGGAAACTACATGGAATAATATCCCACGTCTATTCTCTAAGACACATGCCAGATACTCTATGACACTCAGGTCTGAGGCAGTCCAGTAAAAGTAATATCCAGGCTTATTTTACACAGGACTCAGTGTGGCTCTTCTGCCTAGGCCAATCCAAAAACAGATTTGTAAAGACTTATATTAAAGTATCAAAAAACCATACCTTTAGAGCAGCACTGACAATCATGAGGCAGGTCCTACGGCAAAGTTTATTTTACTATCTGAAATGCCAGCTTAACCCACTCCAGGGAGACAAACCTTACACAGGTGACAGAGTCAGCTTATTACAAAAGAAAGGGCCGAGTGTCAACATAGCTACGGATACAGGTGTAGTACTGACAGTGGAGGGTGAAGGCGTCAAAGTAAAGGCTAACATTTCCACTCCTAGATTAGACCAGCAAGATTACACTATTAAACCACAGTTCAAGATGCCCAACAACCATCAGTAATTATTTATAGCCTAGTCAATTTGTTTGTTTAGAGTGAGTTTTGTAGCAATGAAAAAGACTCAAGTAAACCCATTCCTGTCTTTCCTGCCTTCACTATCTCCTCATTCGCCTTTTGTCCTCACTCCTTTCTTTCTCTAATCTGAATGAATTGCGTAAACTTTCTTAAATCCTTTCTGCAATAAGGGAGAATTTAAGTTAGCTAACTAAACAAATAGCAACACAAAAATGAAAAAAGCAAACATTACCTTTACATCAAAATTACAATCAAGTCTTCTAATTAATACGATGAAAGTGCCAGATGAATTGTCTCTCAGTGGTGGAGGCACTATGGGTTCACAGGCATTCTCTGGTTTTGAGTTAATCAAAAAACCCTGAAAAAGAATTGGCAATAAGTTTTTTCTCTGTTAAACTCAAAAAATCGATTCAACTTACTTCTACAAACATCTTTTGACTTTGCTTCCTGTGTTTTGCATTGTGCTAGATGAATTATCTGGCAACTACAACAGTTCCTACCCTCCAAGTGCTCACAATCCCAGAACTTCTAAAGTAGTATTTGGTTTCATAAATGTTTAGCTTTTTTAAGTAACTTCCATTTTTACTATTAAAATCTTTTTAAAAGTCACACATAAGTCCATCACCCCAAGACAACCACTGTTGGCATGCTGGTATATTTTCCAACAATGATTAACATTTCTAAACCAAGCAAATACTTTTCTAAATTAACTTTTAAATTTCTTTCATGTTATTAACAATGAAAATGCATAGCATTTCTAGGAATTTATTCCATAGAAACACTAGCCTGAGTATATAAAGGTAAATGTAGATCGATGTTCCCACTACACTGTTTTTAATAACAAAAACTGGAAATCATGCACATCAATAAGGCAGCCATTTAAAAAATTATAGTATATTCATACAATAGAAAAATAATGGAGCCACTAAAAGATCTAAGTAAATCTATAAGCACTAAATTGAAAAGATGTCCACAAGATAACTATTAATTTAAAAAGAAAATAGTAAGTTGCTTTCCCAGAAATACAGGACAGTTTGACATCAGAAAATGTATTAATATAAAAGGTTATATCCATAGATTAAAACGGAAAAGCCAAATGATTCTCTCAACGGATGTAAAACACTGAATAAACACATAAAAAGATGATCAACTTCATTAAATTCATTTATAAGCAGAAATGAGCAATTAAAGCTATGACACAGTGCCTTGACAACAGTCCTGTATGGTGTGTGAATTGGTCCTACCAACCACCTCTTCCACGGGATCTGGCGATTTCTCCTGCCTTCTGTTGCATTGCTTGGCTTGTGAAAGGGAATGCTTTTGCACATGTTTCAGGAACAAAATGCAGCACACTTTCATGCACTCCTAGAATGGCTCCCCTTCTTGACTCCATAAAGCACTTGGTTTTCACTTTGCAGGGAAACAGAACTTGTATCCTTCCAATAATGAATATTTCACTCATGTTAAGGCACCTTGCTGCCTTTTCTGTGCCTTTCTACACACTAACTTTCTGCTTTAATGCCAGATCACATACAGTAGTCCTCCCTTATCTGCAGTTTCATTTTCCGCAGTTTCAGACACCTATGGTCAACCATGGTCAGAAAATATTAAATGGAAAATTCCAGAAATAAACTTATAAGTTTTAAATTGTGCACCACTCTGAGTAGCATGATGAAATCTTGTGTGGTCCTGCTCTGTCCTGCTTAGGATGTGAACCATCCCTTTGTCCAACATATTTACACCGTATGCGCCACCTGCTACTGACCCGTTAGTCACTTAGTAGCCAGCTCATTATCAGATCTACTGTGGAGATATCTCAGCACTGGTGTTCAAGTAATTCTTATTTTACTTAATAATGACCCCAAAGTGCAAGAGTAGTAATGCTGGCAATTCAGATATGCCAAAGAGAAGCCAATAAAGTGCTTCATGTAAAAAGGTAAAAGTTCTTGAAAAAAATCATATGCTGAGGTTGTTAAGGTCTACAGCAATTTTTATTACAGTATATTGTCATAATTGTTCCATTTTATTAGTAGTTAGTATTGTTACTCTCTTACTGTGCCTAATTTATAAGTTAAACTTTACATAAGTATGTACGTATAGGAAAAAACATAGTATACAGGGTTCGGTACTATCGGCAGTTTCAGGCATCCCCTGGGAGTCTGGGAACACATCCCCTACAGACAAGGGGGTACTATTGCAGTGCAGTTCTTTTCACGATACTTATAACAGCAATTAAAACAACCTATGCCATACCAACAAGGCATAGAACTCAAGTGAAGTGAAGACAATAGGAACAGCTATGGCCAAATTTCCATGTCTGGGTGATGACAACTCCATCATGACTGCCACCTGGCGGACAGCAATTGAGAAACACATCCCAAGTTCAGAGATATTAAAACATGGAGTAATAAAATGCATCTTAGAATCAATAAATTTATAGTATGTACCGACACAAAAAAGGGTCCACAAGTGGAACTGCAAGAGTGTTTGCTTCTTAATCATTTCTGTATTGCTGGATCTGCTATGAGAGGCATGTGTTATTCTTAAACATGAGAAAATTTATAAAAATCAAATACACATAAGTAAAAGTCCAAAAACCAATCTATTCTTATTAATAGAAAACTGACTGAACCCTGCAAAAAAAACAGGTCTTAGATAATTAAATATTATCTTTCCTGTGGATGTTAAAATGAATAACTTGCTAAAACAGCTTACAAATTCCTATCCTTCCCTCAGATGTGAGTCACTTAAAACTAAGTGCAAATTTACTTTGTTTCATCCACAAAGTCTACAAGGTATCATAACAGGCTTTGTCAATTAACTTGGCAAAACTCTCTGGTCCTTTAAGTAAGATGGGCCAAGAAGGTGCTGCCTTAAGCCAGGACCACATGCCTAACGTCACCCTCCAGGGTCAATATCTTCTTATTAAAAGGATGCTTGCTCTGCGATCAAGGATCGTCCTCATCCGTATCTTCTGACAGGGGCACTTTATGACAATATGTAGGAAGCCCAAGAAAACCACCAATGCTAGGAGACTAAGAAACTGGATGCCCACCTTTCTTCTCTGTGTTGTAATTCTCTGATGATTAAACAAGGATGCTGGTCAAAAATAGTGCATGCAGACCGGCACCTCAGTATCATCAAAGTATAAAGGAACAGGTTTATGATATATAAATGTGTTGATTTTTTTAAAAGATTTTATGACTATATATAAAGTGCACAAAATATAACTTTTCAGCTTGATGAGTTTTCACAAACTGAAGATAGCTGTATCAGGAGATGGAAGATTAACGGCAATCCAGAAGTTCCCTTCATCTTCCCCACCAGTCACCAGTGTCACTACATGGACTCCTAACAAATTAGTTTTGCGCAGTTTTACACTTGACAGAAACAGAATCGTGCAGCATAGTAAATGCTCTTTTAGACTTCTTTCTCTCAGTACTCTGTGAGATTCATCCTACTGCTGAGCAACCACACTGCTGAGATATACTTGGCAGATCTTTCATTTTCATTTCTACCTAGTATTACATCGTGTGAATATACCAAAATTTATTCTACTGTTGATGAGCACTTGGGTAATTTCTAGTTAGGGGCAACTACGAACAGTGCTGTCATAAGCATCCCAGTACTGTCTTCATGCAGACGTGCCCACATCTGCCAAGCACGTGCATGGGAGCAGGACCACAGGACATCAGGCTTCAGTAAACATCACCAAGCAGTTTTCCAGATTGGTTTGGGTCACGACTTTAACTGGAATATTCAAATAAGCCAAACATAAAAATCACACTGAATATAATTTTGCTTTAATACTTCAGAAGGTATTTAGAACTGCAATATTTCAGGGTAAATGTTATGGAAAAATTACTTTTGCTGATAAATTACACTGGTTAATAAAGTTATAAAGAGAGAGATAATTCGATAAAGCAGTTTTGTTTAAAAGACTGTTTCAGACTGAAAAGAGCCTTAGACTTTCCTTTCCTTCAGCCTGCACTGAATAGGAAACTATCTAGTGAGCAAAACTGAGGAGAGTATATGCAATGATAATGTCAACAAAAATGCTGAAAGCAAGGCAGCAGTACATCTTTCCCTTTGTAGGAGTATAAAGGTAAAGGCAGGAAGAGAGGAAGGGGAGTGTGAGCTGCTTTGTTTGTGAATACCTGAAGTTATGAACTAATAACTGCAGTGACAGCAAGCAGTTAACACTTGTTGAGCTATGGCACACAGCACTGTGTCAGGCACCATGCCCTCTAAGTATTCCAATTGAGTCAATCTTTGCAGTAATCCTATGAGGTAACCACTATTATTATCATTCCCATGTTAAAGATGAGGAAACTAAGTCTCAAAAAGGAGAAGTAACTTGCCCAAGGTTACACAGAGCAGGCAAGCAATCGCAGGAAGCCTGACTCCAGAGTCTGTTCTCAACTGCTACGCTATACCGCCTCCACAAGACGAGAACTAGGTCAAGAACAAAACCAGCAACAAGAAGATGAACGGCCACTGACAAAAGCGAACAAACCAAAATGTCAGTCTAAAAGGCAATTAAGACTGATTTCAAAATCTGCTACAAGCACTTCAAATGATGAAGATGTCAACAGAATCTTTCTGACATAATCTTTACATCCAAACACAGACCCAGAAGACTTCATCAGCTAACGTTTTCCTAATGAGAGACGGATGAATTTATTGACATCAACGCTTTCTAGAATATTAAAAATATCCACTGCCCTTTTCTCTAATTCTTTAGTAGATCATTCTTCCAAAATCTACTAGTAACTTGCAAACACAGGGCAACTGTGATTCCTTTTTCACAAAGAGCTGGAGATTACTCTCCTCTTGCACAGCCAGACACACTTTCACCATTACTCATATCCTATTCTTTCATGTTCCTTTAACACTATGCTCTCAGTACGCTGGTCTCATTTCATGAGGGATCTGTTTAAGCACTAGCATGGATGAGGCAAGACTGAGTCCCCACCCAAGCAATCAAGATCCAGAAAGAACTATCTCCAATAAGATAGGAGAAAACAAAGTCTAAGCAGTACGTGGTACAACCGCACAGAACAGAACAAATCCTTCTAACTATGGGATTCAGTAACAGAAAAAGTGGCATTGCCTTGGTTCTTAAACTATACTGTACTTCAGTTTGGCCAAAACCTGAACATATTGCTGTAAGTGGTCTGACCAATATAACACGGAGGAACTATCGCTCTTTAACCTGTTCTACAGATTATACTTATATTGCTGCACTATAAAACCAAAAACCACAGTTGTTTCAACAAACTTTTGACATATATTGCTGCTAAGCTAGATTTCTCCTCTTTTCAGTGCCTATCTTTTAAGACTCAAGGGCAAAACATTAGCATATGAACCACTCTAAGCTTCACGCCGTCTGCAATGTGACAGCACACCTTCCACGCCTTTCTGCACATCACCGAGGAAAGCACTGAGTAAGGCAGAAATTTAAGGGCTATATACTAAAAGTTAAGCCCTTAACTGGATTAAAAGAAAAGGCTTTTAAAAACTCCTCACAGATTAGATATTACATTCGTAGCATTATTCAGAATAGTAACTGAATATCTTTCATCTCAAAGTTACATCTCACCATGTATACTCTGCTAGAATTCTCCCCAATAACCTTTTTTGGTTACACATTTTATCAATGAGTTAGATTTTAGATTTTAATAAAATCTGATTAAAAGATATCCAAAAGTACAATAAGCTCATTAATAACTAAAAACATTTAAAAAATACTTAACATCACTAAGTAATATTGTTTAGAACAACTACATACTATTTAAAACATATTTCTGAAAAAGTTCAAAAAGCATTAGAAACAAAATTTGGCTCATATTAAAATTCTAAGAACATCAAAGCTTTAAAAAAAAAAAGTCCCAGATTACTATACTGGCTTATCAATTGCACTAAGATTAAAAACAAACCAGGGGCCAGCCCTGTGGCCAAGTGGTTAAGTTTGCACACTCCACTGTGGCGGCCCAGGGTTTCGCCGGTTCTGATCCTGGGCGTGGACATGGCGTCACGCGTCAGGCCATGCTGTGGTGGCATCCCACATGCCACAACCAGAAGGACCTACAACTAAAATCTACAACTATGTACTGGGGGGCTTTGGGGAGAAGAAGAAAAAGAAAGAAAGAAAAAAAAGAAGATTGGCAACAGATGGTAGCTCAGGGACCAATCTTAAAAAAAAAGGAAAAAAATAGCATGATGATTTATACAATGTTGATATGCAGCTCTGAAATCACCCATCTTAATAATTTCCTCAAATGAGAATTTTTGAGTGATTTGTCTTAAAAGGACTTGATAATTAGCATGTGTTGATTACCCACTGGATGCTAAGTTGAATTTCCACTTCCCAGCCGTGATGGAACAACAGGGGCTACTTTCAGCCTCATGCTTTAAATAAGTGGAAAACCAAACAAAAGACATGAACCATGAGCTTCCAAACAATGGACAATAGATAGCACAGGACAGTGATTCCTGAGAAGAGAGAAACAAACGAGATGAGACCTACAAATACCTCAGCTCCCTGCCTGGAGAGATTCCAGGCCTCAGCACAGGGCAGGGGAACCCAACAGAGTCTGGTGGTCTCAATGAGTTGAGGAGACAGAGTTCAAAGTTTGAGGACGCCACAGCAGTCAGATTTCTGTGGGGCAAAGTATTAGGGAAGAGAGAGCCACAAAGAGAGAGGGCTCCAGATACACACAGAGGCATCCACTTGAGTCCTTTGCTGAGCAGTAATCTGCGCATGTGTGTAAGGGACCAACATGATGAAAGAACCATCAGAAAGGAGGAAATAGCACAAGTCCTGGAGCTCACACGGGGCAGGAACAGTTCATGTTCCCAGCAGCCTGAGGGGGAAAACCTCCTAAGACAGAGCATCAAATGCAGCCCTCAGGGGCCGGCCTGGTGGTGCAGCCGTTAAATTTGCACGTTCTGCTTTGGAGGCCCAGAGTTCACCGGTTCAGATCCCGGGTGCAGACATGGCACAGCTTGGCAAGCCATGCTGTGACAGGCATCCCACATATAAAGTAGAGGAAGATGGGCACAGATGTGAGATCAGGGCCAGTCTTCCTCAGCAAAAAGAGGATTGGCAGCAGATGTTAGCTCAGGGCTAATCTTCCTCAAAAAGAAAAAAGTCCTCAGACTACTGCCTCAACAGCGGGCCAAATTAGCCCTAAATATTTGAAGCAAAGGAAAATAAAAACAGAAACTACCAAAACTTGTGGGACATAGCTAAAATAGCACTTAAAGGGAAATATACAGCACTAAATAGCTATATTAGAAAAGAGGAAAGGTCTCAAATCAATGACCTCAACATTCATCTAAAGAAACTAGAAAAAACAAAGAGCAAATTAAACCCAAAATAAGAGAAAGAAGGAAATAATAAATAATAGACACTTTCCTCACACTTGTCCTTTGGATACGTACTGTTAGAGATGAGTAAACAGACTTAAAGAAATTGAATAACTTGTCCAGTAATTAAACCAGAATTTTGAGCCCAGTAACTCTGACCCAAGAGCCCACGTTCTTCCCATTCTAGCACACTACTCCTCTCTGCAAAGACAGGGGTTAGAACAGGACCAGGTCCAGGTCTCCCTCTTCCCAGCCCAGCACCCTAACCGTTTTGGCACTGTGCTAAGAGAATCACCACTGCGATGGCCAAAGTGGAACAGTTCACACGTGCGGATTAAAATTATTAGCGTTCTAGTTCACCCTTTTCTCTTCTTTTTCTTACACGTTCCTATTTTCTCCTACTATCCCAGCCCCTTTCATTAGACTGCCCTGAAGTCTACAAGGTGCTTTACAAACAACTGGTGTTCCGCGCCATTTGCTGCTCTGGAAGTTAACCATCACAACTACACTCAAGTCCTGGAATACACAGACAGCTTTACACTCACAATTCACACACGCATTATCATCCCTGTTCTAGAGAAAAAGAAACTGAAGCTTCAAAGAAGGTAATATACCTAAGAACACGCAGCTGCTAACTGATGGTGCTGTGAGCCAAAGCCAGAGCTGACTCAAAGATGCTTCTTTTCTCCAAAACGCAGTGTCTTTCAAATTTAATACAAACAGAAAAAGAAAATGATTTTGGTGAGATTGGTGAGACTAAACATTATTCTTTAATGCTATTATTTCCATTATGATGATGATGATGATAATTGTGCTAAACAAACACACTTGGAAAAGAAAAAAACTCAAACTCCTTGAAGAGTGAATAAGAAAGTATCCAGAAGGGAAGTGGGAGCATCAAACCAAAGACAGTTCTACATTTACAAAACCAGGCAGTAGAATTTTTACCTTATTTCAATACTTTTATTTCAACTAAAAGATAGTAATACAATTATTTATTTATTTTTTTTTTTTTTAAAGATTTTATTTTTTCCTTTTTCTCCCCAAAGCCCCCCGGTACATAGTTGTATATTCTTCGATGTGGGTCCTTCTAGTTGTGGCATGTGGGACGCTGCCTCAGCGTGGTTTGATGAGCAGTGTCATGTCCGCGCCCAGGATTCGAACCAACGAAACACTGGGCCGCCTGCAGCGGAGCGCGCGAACTTAACCGCTCGGCCACGGGGCCAGCCCCAATACAATTATTTATTTTAAGAAAAGATTCCTTGCTTTACACAAGGATTCATTTTCAAATTCCATTACAAAGCAAATTCTCTTAGCATCTTCTTTATCATTACAAATGTCAAGTATTATAGGTAAAATATGTTCAATTTGGAAGAGGAAAGGTTAGCAAACAGGGCTAAGGCCAAAAATGTATACTGATGGAGAAGTAATAAATAACCACAGGCAGCTATGGTTCAAGCTATGCTCCCCTTGATGAGAACTAACTGTTAACAGTTTTGCAACTCTGATCTGTATGATGTTTGATAATCAACATGAAAAATACTTCTAAATAAGACATAAAATGAGCTAGTCATCAAGGTATGAAGGTGAGCACAAGAGTTTGGTTTATCTCCAATCTATTTCCTATTGTCAGAGAACAAAATCAACCCTGAAGTTGAAATTTTTATCCTCAACTTTTCTCCAGAGACTTTGAGGCCAAGCAGAAAACAGATGGCATAAATCACCCTAAAACAGCAAAGGTCAGGCTACCAGGTTCTTAAATATAGCTTTTCATGCTCACTAAAGAACACTAAGAAACACATGAGATAACAAACTGGTCAATATATTCCGGGACATCTTGGCCATTTCCTACTTCATAATTTATTCCCAATAGGTCAATCTGAAGGATTAATTGCAGCTTTCTTTATTTTACTGATATACTCACTCACTGAACAAATATTTACTGAATCCCTACTATAAGCCAGACACTTCCAGAGATAAAGATTCTGGCTTCAAGAAATTTACATTGTATGCCAGACACTGTACTACACAGAAATAAGTAAAATACAGTACTCGTTGCTCTTGAGTACATCGTGTAACATTCTCCTCCTGGTTTTACATTTATCAGCATTTCAATTTATAAATACTAAATACAGCTCTTATATCTACTTATATTGGTAAAATTGTTCAGAAAGAATTGAGAGAAAATACTCCCACAAAATTACAATCATCTTGGATATGCACACGTCCAGAATATTTGATAGAGTTGGTAATCACTCAATTTTTATAAAGTATATCATACAAAGAAGTCTCAGCTTAGAAATCTTCTTAATAGTGCAACAGTATCTCTACAAAAGAGGAGAACATGAAAGAATATCCTTATTATCAAAGAGATTGTTTCAAAGGACTAGGAGAATCAATTCATTTGACACAACCACTATGTTAAACCAAGAACGGTAGTTATTAGGTTGAAGCGAAATTTATGCTAAAGGAGAACTGAGACAAGAAAATCAAAAGTTTGTAGCACATGAGCCACAACCCACTGCCCAGACCCCATTAGCTCCATAAGATGGAAGCTCCGCTCTGACCGTAGTGGCAGAGACAACAGGGTCCTTCTCCCCTCAGCTCCCAGTGAAGAAATATGATATCTCAGAGGAAGGGAAGGTCACCACCATTTCTCATCCTCTCCAGCTCCAAATTGCAAAGGCTAAACTCCTAGTGAAAGTGGCAAAGTGCACAGGCCAAGAACACGGGGGCCCTGAACACCCTCGCCTTTGCTCACTTGCAGGGCAGAGGATCCATGCTGCGAAAGGCAAACAGAGAAGAGCAGAGACAACCACTCCAGCCAGCACACTGCACATAAGGCAGGGTGTCACTGAAAAATGAAAACCTATCTTTATGCTAGGCAATCATCCAGTAGATACAGAGACAGTAGCGCTGGAAGAACAGGCACAGGAAATACTAATTGTACAGGCAGTGTCCTAGATTAGAAAGAAAACCAGTGAGGCTGACACATTTTGAATAGAGCCAGTTCCAGAGCAACGACTCAGAAAGTCCGTCCACTGGGAGAGGCAGTCCATAAGAACAAAGACCTCCAAAGCTCTTCCCAAAGAAACTGACTTTACTTGAAACAGAGTGTAGGAAAGCTCAAGAAGAAACATGACTGGACAATAGGTACGTGAAAAGATGCTCAACATCACTAATCCCTAACGAAATGCAAATCAAAACCACAATGAGCTCCCACATGCCACCCACTAGAATGACTATAATAAAAAAAAAGACAGATGAAAAATAAGTTCGATAAGAACATGGAGAAACTGGAAGCCCCATACACAGCTGGTGGAAATTAAAAATGGTGCAGGCAGTTTGGAAAGCAGCCTGGCAGTTCCTTGAAAGGTTAAACATAGAGTTACCATATGACTCAACAATTCCACTCTTCAGTATATACTCAAGAAAAATGAAAACATGTTCATATAAAAACACATACACAGATGTTCATGGCAGCATTATCAATAATAGCAAAAAAGTGAAAACAACCCAAATGTCTATTAACTGATAAAGAGATAAACACAATGTGGTATACCTATACAATGGAATGGTATCAGCCAGCAGAAGGAACAGAGCACTGATAACAAGTTACAAGATAGATGAACCTTGAAGACACACTGAGCAAAAGAAGCCAGAAACAAAACGTTATACGTTACATGATTCTATTTACAAATGAAATGTCAAGAATAGGCAACTCTATAGAGACAGAAGTAAACTAACAATTGCCTAGGACAAGAGCTGGCGGGGTCGGGGAGAAACAGGGAATGACTGCTAATGGGAATGGTGTTTCTTTTTGGGGTAATGAAAATGTTCTAAAATTGATTGTGGTAATAGTTGCATAACTCTGTAAATATACTAAAAGCTATTGAAACATACACTTTAAATGGGTGAATTGTATGGTATATGAATTATGTCTCAGTAAAGTTGTTATTAAAAAAGATAAGGACGTAAGTCACGTCTATGAACTAGATGGTTTTTAGCATGACTTAGGTTGTATCTTAAATATTCCCGTGTTTATTGTTAATGTTGTTGGTTAAATTCTTACCCAAAAAAGTATCTGTTGAATATATATATGACCTAATACCATGTCATCTTAAAAACACAAGGCTCCAGTTCACTGTAACCAGTGATACACTATTTTTGAAGACAGCAGAAAAGATGTTTTATCTTATGGAGATACTTTCTTGTTTTTGCTTGTTCCCCTTTTGAGTTGGTTTTAGAATACTGGCTATCCCATCTAGATATAATTTATCTTGTTAAACATCTACTATCTTTGTTAGTGCTGCTGAGTGGATTCCGACTCCTAGTGACCCTGTGGACAGCACAGCTGAAAGATGCCCAGTTTTGCGCCACCCTCTCCCCTTCCAGCGCTGTATCAGACAATGCTCCATTGCTATTCATTGGGTTTTCATGGACAATTTTTTTGGAAGTGGGAGGTCAGGTCCTTCTTCCTAGTCTGTCTAGTCTGGAAGCTCTGCTGAAACCTGTCCACCATGAGTGACCGTGCTAGTATACGAAACACAGGTGGCATAGCTTTCAGCATCACAGCAACAACACACACCACCACAGTATGATAACCAACGGACGGGTGGTGTGGTTCCCTGACCAGGACACAAACCCAGGCCGAGGTGGTGACAGTGTCAAATCTTAATCACTAGACCACCAGTGCTGGCTAAAGCATCTACTATAACTTTCTTTACGTCATCAAAATTCAATTAACTTGATTGCAAATAGAATTTCACATTTACATATAAATTAACAAATATCTCCTCCCAAAGTTAACTACCCCAAACTATTCTGCAGACATAAATAGTATGCTAATGACCTTATCATTAAAAAGAAAAAAGAAGCCAATAAATCACGGTGTCCAGCATAAAGCTAGAAATAAGATCAATAATTCCTTTTTCACTCAAATTGACGTTGAAAGATTTAAATAAAGAGAAATCATAACATCTGGTTGACAATCCTTTGGTTTTTCTATTATTGAAGTTAATTCTTAAAAATAACATAATTGATTAAAATTTAAAGACTGTAGCCTTGAGTTTTACTTAACACAGAAGTAGTTGTCTGTCAGGATTTTGATTTTATGATATTCAAGCTCTCTGAAGAAAAGGCCATCTGGTATGTGCTTTTCATTCAGCACACACAGATAAGGCTTCACTCAATGAACATATCTTTTGACATTTTAGAAAACAAAACGACTGTGCCCTCTGGTGGACAATGCCTTCTAGCTAATCTGCTACACAGCATACCACCATCATAACCACATCATTATCATCCTTCAGAAACAATCAAACCCTGTCACTCCAATCTAAACACTGAACCAACAAAGTAGAAAATCAGAAGCTCAAAAGACTGTGGTGCACTTGTAGGACTTGCTACATCCAACACGACAGTTTCTCTAACAACAAGAACAAGTCTAGATGGATTGAGCTTACGCTGGAAATACACATCCTCTAAGACGGCCTTCCAAATTGCCACAGTCAGTCCATGCTAGTACGGAATATTTATTCATATTTTATATTCTGTAGTACCTGACAAGTCCTCTAAGATCATAAAAGCTTTAAATGTGTTAATCAATTACAGAATTCTTAAGAAAATCTTTGATAGCAAAAGAGTTCAGAAACAATTATGGAGAGTAAATCTGTGAAAAATTAAGAGGCAACAGAAAAATTCTCCTTCAGTTTTACAAACAAAAGTGAATCTTGAATAAAAGGAATTCTTTGGTGATGAAGTCAAAAACATATCATTTTATGAAAAAGAAACAAAGACTTCAAGCCTTCATTACTTACCACATCATTTACCATTTACAATTTGTCATCATAATAACTCAGTCACAGCTGAACATAATCTGCTTACCTAAAGTTGATTACAATCTGGTTATCAATCTGCTTAAGGGGGTCAGAAGTGAAAACTACTGATGGAAATGGTCAGATCCTAGCTAAGGAATTATTTCAGTATTCAGTATTCAAAGAGAACGGCAACTGACAAGAAGGGGTAGTACCAGTAAATAGAAGGAGGGAGAGCAACAAAAAATAATAATGATGCTGGAACTGGTATTAGCTCTTCTGTTAATTTCAAAGGTGATGATCACTGACTCATTTATTAAATGAAATAAAAAATATATTAAATATGGAAAAAATGAATTATTTCATTACGGCAAATTATCACTTAAAGAAGGAGGAGAATATTTCAAATCTCTCCAAAGTGGTCAGACACTCTCATATACCAGTAATATACAAGAATACCGGTGTACCATATACTTGCTAGCCATTGATATTGTTAGACTCTCTATTTTCACTAATCTGATGAACGTGAAGTGCCATCTGGCTATAATGTACACAAGGAGACATTTTTAAGGATGTTCAATGCAGGAAAAAAACTGACATCTTACATATCTGCCAACAAACAATGAAAACATAAAGTGTGGCATATTCATAAAATGGAGTATTATGCAACAGTTAAAATGAATGAAGACCATATAAATTTCAAATATAGTGCTGGATGAAAAAAGCAAGTTTAAAACAGACCAAACAAAATTTAAAAGCAGGTACAGCAATGTTTACAGATGCATATATAAGGTAAAAAGTGTTTTATAACATAAATGGGAAAGATATACATAAATTTCAGGATAATGATTATCAATGATGAGGGAGAAAACGGAATACAATTTGGAAGGATAAAAAGAATGTTCCAGGAACATTCTATTTCCTCTTTTAAAAAACAGCAAAATATTAACATCTAGGTAGTAGGTATACAGGATATTCTATTAGTCCCTTACTCTATTCCATGTTTAAAATATTTCATAATTTTTAAAAAGTGAAAACGATCTAAATGTCCCATGACACAGGGCTTGGTTACATCATGGTGTAACAATTCAAGGACTGAAATAAATTGCAGAATTTCTAGTGATGATATGAATGCATATGTTTTTATATGAAAAGACATCCATGATATTGGATATGCCGTGATATTGCCAAATTTGAAGAAGTGCAAAATAGCATATATAAATGCATAAAATGAAGGTACAAATGTGTCTATAAAAATCACATAATTATACCAAATGTCTACTACTATAATCTCTCGGTTGCAGAATTATGTATGGTTTTCATATTCTTCTTTATACATGTTCCGTATCATCTTAATTTTTATGGTGAGCATATATTACTCTTATAATCAGGAAAATATTTTTTTCATAAGCAGAAGAATAAAAAATTACTCTTTCACCATATCAAATTGAGAAAGCCAGCAAGAAAATCTAATGAAAACTACTAAGTGAACAACAAAGACACCCAGTAATGAAACAGGGAAGGGGGGAAGGATGTGGATTTATGAGATCAGACACCTAAGCCTCCTCTACATCCAAGATGGTACGAGACTAAATAGAACAATGCAGGTGGGTCCAAGGAAGGTGGAAGAGACTCGGGCCCAGACGTGGAACAAAGGAGAAGAACCCAGGTTGGATTTGGGGAATTCCAGGTAAGATGGGTGGAATATCTGTAGAGTTTCCCATGCATCCTTTCAGGTCCTCCCGCTTATTCTCTCTCCCTACATCCACACTTCTGTAAGTGATAACTTGTCATGATGAAATAATTCTTATTTTCCACATCTAATGAAACACTATATTCCCTGATTCAGTTAACAAATGAATGAGCAATCATTACTTTTGAAATTAACAGGAAAAGGTTTATTTCAGAAGCTCAAAATCCACTGAAGAAGCATTCTTTTTATACCATCTAACTCTGTGCATTTGAAAATGTCTTTAGAGTTTAGAATTCCTATTTTATGCATAGCCTGGTGGTTTTCCTCCTTATTTTACTGATGCTATTTCCTTATTTATCTTTTAAAAACGGAACTCTGACCTTTATTTTAGTCTACAAACTGAAGGTGATATTTCAACAGTGAACACTTCCTAAGAGTGAGGAAGGCAAGTACATTCAGCCTTAATGAAGACTTCTTCACAAAACTGTCAAGAGTTCTGGGGGGAAAATACCATAGCTGGTACTGAGCATCTTCTCTACAAAGAAAGTACAGGAGGTATCACCAATGAGCCATCCAGACAACCACATGTCCTTATAATATTTGCATTTTCCTTCACTAGGAAAAGAAAATTGCTCTTCTAATCTCAAGCCTTTGCATTAAACAAAATCACTTCTTCTAAAAGAATCCTAAAATTAACTAATAAAGTAATTTTCCACAAATAAGTCAAGTTTGTGGAAAATTAACTGATAATTATGTAGGGCACTGATTTAAGAATAATGATAAGGAGAAATAAATCATATATCATATAAGGAAAACCCTTTCTTTGTACCTTTGTTCTGGATATTAAGAATGCTACAGTCAAGGACAAATCTGCATCCCATGACCTTCATCCTCTGTGTCCCCTCCTCATCAACATAAAGAACATATGTTGAGTACCAGATTACAAAAACACTGTATACAATGATCACGGCAAATCTAGCCCAAAAGGTATTTTGCTGAAAACAAGATCTGCCATTGATAGTTCTACAAGGAAATATGATGCGAGGACTACTGATCAAGGCTTCCTTCTGAGACATAAAGCTTGTTTGAGTTCTTTAGTAATCATCATTATCTCCTGTACCTATCAAGGCACTTCTTAAAAGTACAGAAACAAGAAACCTAGAAAAGCTTGATCTTCCTGAGACTGGCCTTTAATGTGTACTAAATTATTCCAACTATACTGATAACAAACAGAGAGTCTAGAAGGAGACCTTGCTGGCATTACAAATCTACATGTAATATCGTGACTATTCAATAATGATGCTTTAATAGTTGATTATTCATTTCAAGTTAAAAACAAGGGCTTTTACACTATTGTATAGTGTAAATGTAGATAATATCGTGACTATTCAATAATGATGCTTTAATAGTTGATTATTCATTTCAAGTTAAAAACAAGGGCTTTTACACTATACAATAAAGAAAATATTGGGACATAAAATGGGAAAATAAAGACATCCTAAGCACGGAGTGGGGGGTGTGGAAAAAATTTACAAACTTTTTGGAGGAAAATATCTCAAGACCTCAGGTAAGGAAGGATTTACTTAAGACACAGAAAATGCAAAATATCAAAAAAGAGGTCTACATTAAAATTTAAACAGGCATAATTTTCAAAGGCAACTTAAAATTAAAAAGCAAGCACAGAGAGAAAATATAAGGATTAGTGTATAGAAAAATGGGCAAAAAAGAAACACAATTCAAACTAGAAGAAACCTGCTTCACTAATAATCCTATAAAAAGATGCTTGGTCTCACTAACAATCCAAGAAATACCAATTAAAACCAATAAGATACCATTTCGTATCCATCAGGCTGGGAGAAATTTAATACTGACAATACAAGGTCTTGGCAAGCACCTGGTAAAACAGCAACACTTGCATGTAAGTTTCCTTTGGCATGGGAGGGGAAGGAATGGGCCTACCACACCAAACCTTGAGGTTAAAGACCTTCTGAAATGTTTACTGGGTACTCTGAGTAATGAACTCCTTCTCAGTGTCTAACTCTGCACAATGACCACAATGTACAATATTTCACTGCCAGGTCTCATACAGGGTATTTAGACTTAAGGGAACATATTGATACCATACATCTTACCTTCTGATCTGAGGCACAGCGACAGGGTCTATATATACAAATAAATAAATACATACATACATAAATGAATAAGTTAAGGTTTTCTGGACAAGTTTCCTGCCAAAACAGTCAGTTAAAACCTATTACTGAAAACACAGAGCTTGCCCCAGGTAAAAGTATCGAATCACTCCTTTAAAACTCTACAACACTGGAGCGATGTCAGCATCATGGCGGAGTGAGCTTGCCTGGGACTTTCTCCCCTCCAACATACAACAAAAAGGAGCAACCATATTCCAACAAAAAATATCTGAATAGCACAGGAATGCTTGGAGACCCACAGCAGCCAAATCACGGAGGGCAGAGAGGCTGGAGCCCCTGTCAGAGGAGCTGGAATGGGGTAAGAGAGAACTTTCCTCCCTCCCCTAAAGATGGGGATCGCTGAGCAGGAGGCTCCGTAAGGGAAGGAGTGGGAGCAGGGTCATGCATCCCACAGGATCACCAGGAAATCCCTAGTGCTCTTGCAGCCTAGAGGGAAGCCCTCTAATGGGGTGAAAGCTTTCGTGTGGGGGGACCCCATCAAGCCAAGACCCCAGGAGACCAGATAGCGAGAGCTGATCAGGACACCTGACTGTGCGCAAGAGAAAGTGCCCCCACAACCTGCGCTGCGCTGCGCCATCTCGGCTGAAGGCGGAGGGCTCAGAATATGCAGCTCTCAACCCCCATCTAGTGGCGACAGGCTGTAACTGAAACCGAATAATATCACTATGCGGAAAAACCATTCTAGCTTCAAACAATTCATAAAAGCTCCAGACCAGAAGGAAAACAATAAAAACACAGAATTATGTCCTGAGTACTTGGAAATAAGTAAACTAAATGACAATGAATTCAGAATAGCTATTGTCAAAAAACTCAATGAGGTAAAAGAAAATACAGAGAAACAACTCAATGAGTTTGGGAGTTACGTCACAAAAAAGATTGAAACTATAAAGAAGAATCAATCAGAAATACTAGAGATGAAAAATACAATGGATCAGATAAAACAAAATACGAATTACCTGAATGCCCGTGTGGAAACCACAGAGGAGCAAATCAGCATAATCAAAGACAGACAGACTGAATGGCTCCAAACAGAGGAAGAGAGAACTAAGACTAAAAAGAAATGAAGAAAATCTCCAAGAAATATCCAACTCAATCAGGAAATGCAACATAAGAATTATAGGTATCCCCGAAGGTGAAGAAAAGGAGAATGAAGCAGAAAGCGTGCTTAAAGAAATAATAGCAGAGAACATCACAAATCTACGGAATGAGAGAGAAATATGTGTGGAGGAAGCTTTCAGATCTCCTAGATATATCAATGTAAAAAGACCTACTGCAAGGCACATAGTGGTAAAACTGGCAAAAAATGAATGACAAAGAGGGCCGGCCCCGTGGCCAAGTGGTTAAGTTCGCGGACTCTGCTTCGGCGGCCCAGGGCTTTGCCAGTTTGAATCCTGAGCGCGGAAATGGCACCGCTCAGCAGGCCCTGCTGAGGCAGCATCCCACATGCCACAACTAGGAGGACTCACAACTAAAGAAATACACAACTATGTACCAGGGGACTTTGGGAGAAAAACAAAAAATTTTTTAAAAAAATTAAAAGAAAAAAAAAGAATGACAAAGAAAGAATACCAGGGCGGCAAGGCAGAAGAAAATAACCTACAAAGGAACCTCACCAGACTTTCAACACATTTCTCTGCAGAAACCTTACAAGCTAGAAAAGACTGGAATGACATATTCAAAACTTTAAAAGATACAAATCTTCAGCCAAGAATACTCTATCCAGCAAAAATATCCTACAGATATGAGTGAGAAATTAAATCTTTCCCAGACAAACAAGAGCTAAGGGACTTCATAGCTACGAGACCCCCGCCCCACAAGAAATCCTCAAGAAGGCCCTCATACCTGAAAAGAGAAAAAAAGGGAGAAAGGGGTCACGAAACACAGAGTAAGGAGACAAATAAAATCAGAATAGGATAGCAAATATTCCACTATCACATTAGGATACAGGGAAGGAAAACACCAAAAAGAAAGACAATCTTATCACTTTAACCACAAAGTCACAACATAAGTTGGAATAAGAGACGAAAATAATAATTTAGGAGGGGAGGAAGAAAGGGAATGAATCAGTTTAGGCTAAGGAAATAAGAGGCCACCAGAAAATGGACTATGTTATGCACGAGATTCTGAATACAAACTTCAGGGTAGCCACTAAACAAAAAAGCAGAACAGAGACACAAAAAATAAATAAGGAAAAAGCTAAGAAACCCAACATAAGAAACTGCAGAAGTCAATGGGTAGACCAAAACACACAAGATGAGAAACAAAGGAAATGCAGGAAAACCGGAAAACAGGTGACAGAATGTCAGCATTAAGCCCTCATACATCAATAATCACCCTCAATGTAAACGGACTGAACTCTCCAATAAAAAGACACAGAGTGGCAAGATGGATTAAAGAAGAAAACCCAAGAATTTTTTGCCTCCAGGAAACACACCTCAGCTCCAATGACACTGGCTCAGAGTGAAGGCATGGAAGACGATACTCCAAGCTAATGGCAAACAAAAGAAAGCAGGTGTTGCAATACTTATATCAGACAAAACAGATTTCAAGATAAGGCAGGTAAAGAGAAACACAGAGGGTCAGTATACGATGATCAAAGGGACACAACATCAAGAAGAAATAACGCTTATAAATATCTATGCACCCAACACAGGAGTACCAAAGCTCATAAGGCAACTATTAACAAACCTAAAAGAAGATATCAAAAATAACACAATAACAGTAGGGGACCTCAACACCCCACTCATGTCATTGGACAGATCATCCAGACAGAAAATCAACAAGGAAACAGTGGAATTAAATGAAAAGCTAAACCAGTTGGACTTAACAGACATATATAGAACACTCCAGCCAAAAACAGCACAATACACATTCTTCTCAAGAGTGCACAGAACGTTCTCAAGGATAGACCATATGCTGGGAAACAAGGCAAACCTCTACAAATTTAAAAAATTGAAATAATAACCATCTTCTCCGATCATAATGCTATAAAGCTAGAAATTAATTACAAGAAAAAAGCTTAGAAAGGGACAAAGATGTGGAGACTAGACAACATGCTATTAAACAAGCAATGGATCACTGAAGAAATTAAAGAAGAAATCAAAAAAATCTGGAGATAAATGAAAACAATAACATGCCATACCAACTCATATGGGATACAGCAAAAGAGGGAAATTGATCACAATACAGGCACACCTTAACAAAGAAGAAAAATCCCAAATAAGCAATCTCAGATTACACCTAACTAAATTAGAGAAAGAAGAACAAAGAAAGCCCAAAGTCAGGAGAGAAATAATAAAAATCAGAGCAGAAATAAATGCTATTGAAACAGAAAAGGCAGTAGAAATGATCAATGAAACAAAGAGCTGGTTCTTTGAGAAGATAAATAAAATTGACAAATCTCTAGCCACACTTACAAAGAAAAAAAGAGAGAAAGCTCAAATAAACAAAATCAGAAATGAAAGAGAAGAAATAACAACAGACTCCACAGAAATACAATGGATTATAAGAGAATACTATGAAAAACTACATGCCAACAAAATCAATAACCTAGAGGAAATGGATAAATTCTTAGACTCTTACAATCTCCCAAAGCTAAGTCAAGAAGAAGCAGACAATCTGAACAGACCAACCACAAGGAAAGAGATTGAAACAGTAATCAAAAGCATCCCAAAGAATAAAACCTCAGGACCAGATGGCTTTCCTGGGCAATTCTACCAAACTTTGAGAGGATTTAATACCTATACTTTTTAAGCTATTCCAAAAGATTAGGGAGGATGGAACACTTCCTAACACATTCTACAAGACCAACATCACGCTAATACCAATGCCTGACAAGGACAGCACGAAAAAAGAGAACTACAGGCCAATATTGCTGATGAACATAGATGCAAAAATTCTTGACAAAATTTTGGCAACCAGAATTCAGCAATACATCAAAAGGATCACACATCATGATCAAGTGGGATTCATACCAGGGACACAGGGATGGTTCAACATCTGCAAACCAATCAATATGATACACCACATCAACAAATTGAGGAATAAAAACCACATGATCATCTCAATAGATGCAGAGAAAGCATTTGACAAGATCCAACAGCCACTTATGATAAAAACTCTGAACAAAATGGGAATAGAAGGAAATTGCCTCAACATAATAAAGGCCATATGCAACAAACCCACAGCCAACATTATACTCAATGAGCAAAAACTGAGCGCTATCCCCCTGAGAACAGGAATGAGACAAGGATGCCCTCTATCACCACTCTTATTCAACATAGTGCTGGAGGTTTTGGCCAGAGTAATTAGGCAAGAGAAAGCAATAAAAGGAATGCAAATAGGGAGGGAAGAAGTGAAACTCTCGCTGTTTGAAGATGACATGATCTTATACATAGAAAACCACAAAGAATCCATCAGAAAACTTTTAGAAATAATCAACAACCACAGAAAAGTCGCAGGGTATAAAATCAACTTACATAAATCAGTAGCATTCCTATACTCTGATAATGAATTAACAGAAAAAGAACTCAAGAACACAATACCATTCACAATCGCAACAAAAAGAATAAAATACCTTGGGGTGAATTTAACTAAGGAAGCGAAAGATCTATACAACGAAAACTACAATGCCTTCCTGAAAGAAACTGATGACAACATAAAGAGATGGAAAGAGATTCCATGTACATCGACTGGAAGAATAAACATAGTTAAAATGTCCATACTACCTAAAGCAATCTACAGATTCAACGCAACCCTAATCAGAATCCCAATGACATTCTTTACAGAAATACAACAAAGAATCCTAAAATTCATATGGGGCAACAAAAGACCCCGAATTGCTAAAGCAATCCTGAGAAAAAACAGCCAAGCTGGAGGCATCACAATCCCTGACTTCAAAATATACTACAAAGCTATAGTAATCAAAACAGCATGGTACCAACACAAAAACAGGTGCACAGATCAATGGAACAGAACTGAAAGCCCAGAAATAAAACCACATGCCTATGGACAGCTAATCTTCGACAAAGGAGCTGGGAGCCTACAATAGAGAAAAGAAAGTCTTTTCAACAAATAGTGCTGGGAAAACTAGAAAGCCATATGTAAAAGAATGAAAATTGACCATTTTTTTTCACCATTCACAAAAATACACTCAAAATGGATCAAAGACCTAAAGGTAAGTCGTGAAACCACAAGGCTTCTAGAAGAAAGTATAGGCAGTACACTCTTTGACATCAGTTTCAAAAGAATCTTCTCGGACACCATAACTCCTCAGATGAGGGAAATAACAGAAAGAATAAACAAATGGGACTTCATCAGACTAAAGAGCTTCTTCAAGGCATGGGAACACAGGATTGAAACAAAACAGGAACCCACTAATTGGGAAAAAATATTTGCAAGTCATATATCCAACAAAGGGTTAATCTCCATAACATATAAAGAATTCGAACAACTCAACAACAAAAAATCAAACAACCCGATCAAAAAATGGGCAGGGGACATGAACAGACATTTCTCCAAAGAAGATATACAGATGGCCAATAGGCATATGAAAAGATGTTCATCATCACTGATCATCAGGGAAATGCAAATCAAAACTACACTAAGATATCACCTTACACCTGTTAGAATGGCAAAAATAACCAAAATAAGAAATGTTGGAAAAGTTGTGGAGAAAAAGGAACCCTCATACACTGCTGGTGGAAATGTAAACTGGTGCAGCCACTATGGAAAACAGTATGGAGATTTCTCAAAAAATTAAAAACAGAAATACCTTATGACCCAGCCATCCCACTACTGGGCATCTATCCAAAGAACTTGAAGTCAGGAATTCCAAAAGTCCCATGTACCCCTATGTTCATTGCAGCATTATTTACAATAGCCAAGACGTGGAAGCAACCTAAGCACCCATCAACTGATGAGTGGATAAAGAAGATATGGTATATATACAATGGAATACTACTCAGCCATAAAAAAGAATAAAATTGTCCTATTCACAACAACATGGATGGACCTTGAGGGTATTATGTTAAGTGAAATAAGCCAGATAGAGAAAGACAATCTCTGTATGACTCCACTCATATGTGGAAGTTAAACATATAGACAAAGAGAACAGATTAGTGGCTGCCAGGAGAAAGGGAGGGGTGAGGGGTGGGCACAAAGGGTGAAGGGGTGCACCTACAACACGACCGACAAACAATAAGGTACAACTGAAATTTCACAAGATTGTAAACTATCATAAACTCAATAAAAATTAACTTTAAAATAAAAACTCTACAACACTAACATGCCATATTTTAATCCATGCAAGATTCACAGTTAAAACTCAAATAGCTAAAATTTGTTTGGCTTTCTGATTTTCCTATACTTGAAAATTTTTTTGTTCACTTTATTTTTGTTGAGGTAACACTAGCTTATAACAATATATAAATTTCAGGTGTACATCATTATATATTTCTGTTTCTGTGTAGACTACATCACGTTCACCATCCAAAGACTAATTACCAACTGTCATCATACACACATGCTTTCTTACCCCTTTTGCCCTCCTCGCTCCCCCTTCCCCTCTGGTAACCACTAATATAATCTCTGTATCTGTGTGTGTGTTTGTTGTTGTTGTCATCGTTTTTAGTTTGCACTTATGAGTGAAATCATATGGTATTTGACTTTCTCCATCTTATTTATTTCGCTTAGCATGATATCCTCAAGATCCATCTATGTGGTCACAAATAGCAAGATTTCATCTTTTTATGGCTGAGTAGTATTCCATTGTGTATTCCATCCCACATCTTTATCCATCCATCCATTGATGGGCACTTAGGTTGTTCCAAGTCTTGGCTATTGTGAATAATGCTGCAATGAACATTAGGGTGCAAACATCTTTGTGACTTAGTGTTTTCACGTTCTTTGGATAAATACCCAGAAGTGGAATAGCTGGATCATACAGTAGTTCTATTTTTAGTTTTTTGAAGAATCTCCATACTGTTTTCCAAAGTGGCTGCAGCAGTTTAAATCCCCACCAGCAGTGTATTAGGATTTCCTTTTCTCCACATCCTCTCCAACACTTATTTCTTGTCCTGTTAATTATAGTCATTCTGACAGAGGTGAGGTGATATCTCATTGTTTTAATTCACATTTCCCTAATAATCAATTATGTTCAACATCTCTTCATGTGCCTGTTGGCCATCTGTATATCTTCTTTAGAAAAATATCTCTTCAGATACTCTGCCCTTTTTATTTTTTTATTTTTCTTTTTTTGAGGAAGATTAGCCCTGAAGATAACATCTACCACCAGTCTTTTTGCTGAGGAAGATTGGCCCTGAGCTAACATCTATGCCCATCTTTCTCTACCTTATATGTGGGATGCCTGCCACAGCATGGCTTGATAAGCAGTGCATAGGTCAGCATCCAGGACCCAAACCAGCAAACCCCAGGCCACCGTAGCGGAACGCACAAACGTGACCATTGTGCCACCAGGCCAGCCCCCTTTGCCCATTTTTTAATTTGGTTGTTTGCTTTTTGTTGTTAGTTGTATGAATTCTTTATGTATTTTGGGTATTAACCCCTTATCAAATATATGATTTGCAAATATCTTCTCCCAATTGGTAGGTTGTCTTTTCATTTTGTTCATGGTTTCCTTTGCTGTATAGTTTTTTAGCTTGATGTAGCCCCATTTGTTTATTTTTTCTGTTGTTTCCCTTGCCTGAGGAGACATGGTATTCAAAAAGATACTGCTAAGACCCATGTCAAAGAGTGTACTGCCTATGTTTTCCTCTAGAATTTTCATGGCTTCAGGTCTTACATTCAAGTCTTTCACCCATTTTGAGTTAATTTTTGTCTATGGTGTGAGATAATGGCCTACTTTCATTTTTTTGCATGTGGCTGTCCAGTTTTCCCAACACCATTTACGGAACAGACTTTCTTTTCTCTGTTGTATGTTCTTGGCTCCCATGTTGAAAATTAGCTGTCCATAGATGTATGGGTTTACTTCTGGGCTCTCGATTCTGTTTCATTGATCTGTGTGTCTGTTTTTGTGCCAGTACCATGCCGTTTTGATTACTATAGCTTTGCAGTATATTTTGAAATCAGGGAGTGTGATAACTCCAGCTTTGTTCTTTTTTCTCAGGATTGCTTTGGCTATTCGGAGTCCTTGTTGTTCCACATAAATTTTAGGATTCTTTGTTCTACTTCCATGAAAAATGTCGTTGGGACTTTGATGCAGATTGCACTGAATTCCAATCAATGAGCACAAAGTATCTTTCCATTTCTTTGTGTCTTCTTCGATTTCTTTCAACAATGTTTTCTAGTTTTCGGTGTACAGGTTTTTCACTTCTTCGGTTAAATTTACTCCTAAGTATTTTACTCTTTTTGTTGTGATTGTAAACGGGATTGTACTCTTAATTTCTCTTTCTGCTCTTTCCTTGTTAGTGTATAGCGACTGATTTTTGTATGCTGATTTTGTACCCTGCAACTTTACTCTATGTACTGTTTTTTACTTCTATTAGTTTTTTGGCGGATTCTTTAGGGTTTTCCATATATATAAGCCATCTGCAAATAGTGATAGTTTTACTTCTTCCTTTCCAATCTGAATCCCTTTTACTTCTTTTTCTTGCTTGATTGCTCTGGCTAGGACTTTTAACGCTAGGTTAAGTAAGAGTGGTGAAATTGAGCATCCTCATCTGGTTCCTGTTCTCAGAGGGATACCTCTCAGTTTTTCACCACTGAGGATGTTAGCTGTGGGTCTGTCATATATGGCCTTTTTATCTTGAGGTACTTTCCCTCTATACCCATTTTATTCGAGTTTTTATCATAAATGGATGCTGTATCTTGTCAAATGCTTTCTCTGCACCTATTGAGATGATTAGGTGATTTTTATTCTTCATTTTGTTAATGTGGTGTATCACGTTAACTCATTTGTGGATGCTGAACCATCCCTGCATCCCTGGAATAAATACCACTTTATAATGGTGTATGATCTTTTCAATGTATTGTTGTATTTCATTTGCTAGCATTTTGTCGAGGATCTTTACATCTACATTCATCGGCGATACTGGCCTGTATTTTCTTTTTTTGGTGTTGTCTTTGTCTGATTTTAGTATCAGAGTAATGGTGGCCTCATAAAATGAGTTAGCAAGTGTCCCTTCCTCTTCAACTTTCTGGAAGAATTTGAGAAAGACAGTCATTAAGTCTTCTTCGAATGGTAGAATTCACCAGGGGAGCTGTCTGGGCCTGGAATTTTGTTTTTTGGAAGGTTTTTTATTACTGTTTTGATCTCCTTAGCAGTGATCAATCTATTCAGATTTTCTATTTCTTCTCGATTCTGTTTTGGAATTGTTGTATGATTCTAAGAATATTTTTTTAAATGATGGAGGAGGGTAGAGAAACTACTACTCTCTTGACTACTGTTAGCTTAATACTAGGGCATATGTAAATGGAATAGAAACAAAGAATTTCAACTGATGTGTGTTATACTATAAATATCTGATCTCTTATAAATGGTGGAATCCAATGATATTATAAAACCTACCGAACACAGGATATAAGTTTACAAAAACTATCCTAACTAAACTCTCTGGGCAAAGTTTAAAAGCAAAATAGTTCTCAGCTACATCTCTTAATAACCATATTGTATCTTTAAATTAACTTGGTTATATTTTTAACACATTCATTTAATTGGTTTTATAGACATTATACTACAATGAGATATCCCCACTTCATCACCAAGTCTTCCTTGTAAACAATAACGAGTAAGCTAGCATTTGTGAATTCTCAATCTGGGCAATGGCAAGCCAGTCATGCAAATATAAAAGCTATCTATAATGATCCAACAATTTTTTAGAACATTCTCTCTTCTGTCACTGCATTTCAATTCCTGAGCTTGCCCTGTATTGCCACAGTGCAAAAAGCAGGCAGATATTTAACACTACTCTTTCTTAGGCAGTGAATAAGCAAATTTGTCAAATACCTTTTAAGTGTAAACTGAATTTACACTAACATAGTAATAGAGGAGCCCCAGTAGGACTATGGTTACCAGGAGTTGATGGAACTCTTTAAAACAAGCTTGCAGGGTTGGCGCCCTGGCCAAGTGGTTAAGTTATGCTCTGCTTCAGCGGCCCAGGGTTTTGCTGGTTCAGATCCTGGGCACAGACCCATGGCACCACTCATCAAGCCATGCTGAGGCAGCGTTCCACATAGCACAACCAGAAGGAACTACAACTAGAATATACAACTATGTACTAGAGGGCTTTGGGGAGGAGAAGAATAAAAAAGAAAAGAAGAAGAACATTGGCAACAGATGTTAGCTCCAGCGCCAATCTTTAAAAAAAACAAGGTTGCTAAGCAGAAAGGCTCTTCAGTGAAAAGGGATGGTCTGACTCCTTGGGCTGAATGAAAGAAAGGTTGCCAGCTCAAAATCACGGGTAATCAGAGAAATGTAAATTAAAACAAGATAATACTTTTTGCCCATCAGATTGGCAAAAGCTGGAAAGACTAATAATATCCAGTGTTGGCAAGACTGTAAGGAAATGCATATTCGCATACACTGATAATGGGAATAAATTAGTACAGCCTTTTGGAAACGTAATTTAGTGTATCTATGAAAATTTTAGATGTACATACTCACTGACTCATCAACTGTACTACCAAACCTCTATCCTAAAGAAATAACTGGACTTTGGATAAGAAACCAAAATATGTGTTAATAGGAAATAATGAATAAACTATGGTCATTCATATTACAGAATACCATGCAGTGCTTAACAGGAACATGACAGATCCACAGGTGCAGCTGTGGAAAGATCTCCAAGGAATAAGGCTAAGTGTGGGGAAGCAGAGGAATCAAATTACAGAGTAACATTGTAGTGGATGCCTATCATGCATGGTGCCTCAAACTTTCTGAACCCACTCTCCCCACACTATGAATCTCACCTTCCCAAAGTAGACTAAAACAAAAAAAATTTAAAAACAAACTATATTGTATTACCCAGCTTCCCTCATAGCTAGTATTTCACTAAAGTATGTTGCTAGTAACTACACGGCCTCGAGTCTGTCAATCAGAAAAATCCAGGTGTTAGATCTGAGGAAACAGTCTGGCAAAGGATCTCTCTTTGATTAGCCTGGGTGGCAGTAAAGGCAGAATGTTTTGGGATACGACCACAGAGGCTTCCTGTTCAGAGAAAGGGCAATGTGCTTTGGGGGTCAGTGGCTGCATCAATACTTTATCAAGCCAGTTCCACAAGGTGGTTCAGGGTTTTATTTCCAAAACAGTTTGTAAACTGCTTCTCCAGGCTGTGATACTCTAAACATCTTTATCCCTTCCCAGAATGGATTCTATTATAAAAATGAAGAAACTTTTCACATACCCAAATGATAAACTACTTATGAACTTTACGACTTCATAAATTTATGATCTAAAAAGTACTACATATTCAGAAAAGGATCTGAAGGTCAGATCACGTAATACCCTGATGTTTACCTCTGACGAGGTTAGTGGGATTGACATGTATGGATGAGGAAAGGGTGAAGGTAGGCTTTTTCTTTTTTCTCTGTATACTTCTTTTCTGTTTAAATATTTTTACAATGAGAAACAGTCATACAATGCTGGGAATTATTTTTAATAATTTAAAATATTTAAAAAATTAAAAACTGATATGTCCCTCCCATAGGTGCATGCCATCCTAACTAGAACGATAGTTTTATGGTACTTAAATAAGGAATTTTAAGAAAGTTAGAACAACTGAAAACATTCTGTGGAGCATATACACACAATTCCATGTACTCTAACCCATATAACATAAAAACCTCATCTTATCTTGGAATGGAGAAGGACTTTCTAACCATGATCCCTGAGATAGAAGGAAAAGAAAGTAACTTTTAACTATATACACCAAACTTCTGAAACCTTAAAGTTAAAAGATGAAGGAAGAATTATCTGAAGCATATACGGCAAACAATAGATTGAAACTCCCAACATATAAAGAATTCTTACAAATCAAAAAGAATGGACATCTTAATTTAAAAATGAGCAAAGAGTATTAATAGGAAATTGATTCTCTCTTTCTCTCACATTCACACACACACGAAATGGACAAAAAAATTAAGATTTTCAATCTCAGATGTTTTTTTATCAATTAACAAAAACTTGGTAATATCTAGTATTGAAGAGGGTGTGGGAAAAAGGAAAGTCTCAGACACTATTGGTGGCAATCTAAAATTGTCCCAAACTTTCAAAGGGCAACCTGGAATATACAACAATATTTTAAACATACGTTCCACAAACAAAGCAATTCCACATCTGGAAATGTATCTTACGCAAACAAACAAATACACAAAGATGAAGACATTCATTGTAGCACTGTTTATGATAACAAAAACTGGATAACCTAAATATCTACTATGAAAAATTAAACCAATGTTCAAAGATCCATAGTATTTCATGATATTGTAAAATCATGCAGCCATTGCAAATAAAAACACAGATCCTTCTTTATTTGCGTAAAATGTTCGAGATATACAATTAAGTGAAAAAGGCAGGTAATCAAGTAGCATGTTTCTATTAGTGTTAAACAGAGATTCATTATGTATGTAAACAATTACATAAATATATACGTGCACATATATCTACACACACACACAACACATATCCTAGAAAACAGGTCTGAGATATTATATACCAAAATGTTAACAGTAGCTAGTTCAGAATAACACAATCATAGATCATTCTTACTTCCTTCTTCATACCTTTTGAATAGTATGAACCCTTTATAAATGAATATGTATGGGTTTTATGATACAAAATAGTAAGAAATATTTTCATTCTTTAAACAAATAAAGAATAAAAATCACTTTATTAAATACCTCATGCCTTTATCATATATTACTACTTTCTTACCTTTAAACCTTCAGCTGGAAGTCTATATCCAAATCTTGCTGGAAGGTCATCAAATGTCTGAGATGCATTTTCAAAATTATACTGAATATAAAATTAAAAACAATCAAGTTACAACCAATTTACACATAACACTAAAAACAAGTTTATTAAATTATTTATGTTTTCCTTTCTTCAATTCTGATTTCCTATCACAGCTTACCACAATAGAAATCAACTTTGTAAATGCATCACTAAAAGAGCAACGAATACAAACAATTTACTTCGTATACAACTGCTAAAATTGGATTCTGATTTCATATAATTATCATTAAACAGCAGAAATAATTCTGTAACATTGAACAACCTACTGTTTTCTGAGTTTTTCCCACAGACAATTCCCTAGCAAGGAATTTTCTAAACAGATTATTTTCCAGCAAGAGTTCCATTTTATTTTCTCTATATTTAAGGGTCTGATTTAATAGAAGAGATTTACAGGATTTCTGGCTGTAGCTATGAAAGATGCCTTTTCCCCAGAGAAAGAAGGAGCACCAAATCATACTTTGAAGGCATTGTCATTTTTTATATAATCTGAACATTTTTATCCGGGGCTGAGCAATGAAAAGACTAAACTCAATGAAATACATACAGAGACAGCTGAAGGTAGTCAAACTCTTTCACAAGTTTCCCTTTCTTACAGATACAGATTCCTATGCTACAATACTTGTCAGTCCTCTACCAAAACAGAACAAAACAAAGGTTCTCTGTGCTTCAGAAGATAATAATAATGATAATTGTTGTGAGTTTGCTATATTATTTAAGAACGTTCAGTGTGCTATACAGAAAACAAGACAAACAAGGAAGGTAGATGAAACTAAGCAAAGATGGTAAACAAGGGACTTTTGAAACACAGGCAAAACTTACACGATGTATTAGAAGTTAAGATAGTTGTCTATAAACTCTAGGCCAAAAATAGAAGACATCTGTTTTGAATATAGATAAAAAGATGGAACAAACTAAGTGTTCTGTATAGATAGCAAGGGACGCAAGGATCAAGCAAACCTTAAATATTCACGGAGTATAAATTAGGTCACATATCCGGATTGACAGTTATGTCTTCCCTAAATCAAACACCCATTGGTGATCCCCATCCTACCCTCATGTGTCATCTCCCAGAGACAGGCAACAGAGTACAGGTCAGCTGCTCAGGTTAGCAGCAAGGCACAGCTGCGTGCAGATTTAAATACCTTGCGTCTCTCCAAAGAGCAAGCAAACACTGGATCCAGACAACCTTCATCTGTCAAGTCCCCTTGTCCACCCTCAAACCAGGTCCTGGTAACCACACTGTCACCTGGGAAAGCTGATACAGCATAGAGAGACTGGACCAACTAATAATGGGCAAGACAGGACTCGGGTCGTGTGGTTCTTGCATTCCACTCGTACCCAATCCTGAGTGTCTTAACATACTGATCTTTCGCCTCTGCTCCTCACTGTATGTCTGTAATTAATTCCATAAACTGTGTGATTTAAGTGTCTGAATTTGGTCACTGAACCTATCCATTCTGTTACCTCTGGATAATCAGCCTGGTAGTACACTTGGAGATCAGCATCGCCTCAAGATAATTCCTACTATAATAATAATTCATATTTGCAGAGTGTTCTATGGTTTACAAAGTGCTTTTGAGTCACAAAATTGCCTTTCTATCCATTATCACAAGGTGTCATTTAATTCCAATTAAAATACCTTTCTTTAACTGATTTAATTCAATTATGATCAGCTTTGTGTTGAACTTGAGAAAGACATTTGACTCCTCCAAGGCCAAAGACATTACTATAAAATAAAGAAATTGATTTGGATCAACATAGATAGACCAAAGAAAAAACACAAATGTGTGCAGGCAGTACTTAAAAAAAGTACTCTTAAAATCAGGAAATGGAAAATCTATAACTGTACTAAAGTGTTCTTTTATCACTTCCTATTATGCACTGAGGAATGTCATTTTTTTGGCTAGAATTTTAGAAATAAAATATCTAGCTTGAACTGCAGTACTTGTAACACTAGGACTTGGAGTAAGTTTTGTTATTGAGTGAGACCCATTTTGAAACTGCTTTGTCTTTCTTAACAGCAAAGTAAGAACTGTCTCACACCGCCTCTTAGAATCACGTTGTTTAAAAACAAAAAATGTTCCCATCGTTCGTGAAAAAGACAAACAGAAACATCTTTAGCACAAAAGTGCTTTACATTTTTAGTGTTGCAGTAGGAGCTGCCGCTCATGAAGTTAAACCATGCTCACTGGTAACCTTCTGAAGTAGAAACTAAAGTTACCCCGCTCTGGAATCCCATCCTCAGTAACTGCCAGGTCACAGTTTCAGCCCACTTATTTCAAAACGGTCTCTTCCTTAACCAACTCTCCTCTTTGACAGCAGCCTTAATGAAAGTTTAATTTCACTTAGAAAGAAACAAACAGCTAACGATTATTGAACACTTATGACATCATGCTAAACACTTGACAGGTATTCACTTATTTAATCCTTACAACAATCCTATAAAGCCAGCCCCTATGATCATCATTCCCATTTTACAGAACGTCAAAAATAACTTGCTCCCGCAAGTTCGAGGAACCAAATTCTCATCCAGGCAGCTGGACCCCAGGGCCCTGGCTCTTAAGCCACTGCCCTACAAGGTCTCTCACGCTGTCTCATTTTCACAAGTAAATTAAGACTTCAGAGATATTAAATAATTTGCCCAAGGTCATGCAACTACAGAGTGGTAGAACTGGATTTAACTCAGATTGTAAATCCACTGCTGGAGCTCTTAACTACCACGCTACGTAATCCAATCTATTCACACACCAACCAAGGGTGCTTCTCTCCTGCTCTGCCCACTGATCCTCACAACCAAGCAACAGATTCTCTCTGACAAATGCCTACACCAGAATCAAAGGGCAGATTGGGAGTAAACCAAAATTGGGTTGTTTGACTCTCTGAAAATACACAATATAAATACTACTTCTCAATATGATCATGGCACAGCTCAAAGTAGCTTGTAGCCTATGGGCCTCAGAACATTCAACACTGGTCCATGATCTCTAACGTATAATGCCCGTGCCAATTCTAGCTCCACATTTCTAGACGTAAACCTACACACTCGATCATTACACATTTCCTTCTGGGTCAAAGGAAAGAGAAATGATGAGATAAGAGACAAAAAGAGAATGAACTGCTAACAGAAATAACAATAATCCAAAGTACCAAGGAATAAATGCTATTAAAAGAAGATATGAAAGAACTAAACCTCTGAGGAAAAGCTATTAATCAGTTCAAACACTTACTGAACTCCTCCTCTCTAACTCTCACTAGGGACTAGGAACATGAAGTTTAGTTAGACACAGTCCTGCTTTCCAGATGCGCATGATCTAGGAGGCTCACTGACTAGTCAGCAACACACTCCAGTAGCATCTCCACAGCCTCTCACAACTCACCGACTAGCTGAACGAATACTGCTCTCAGGGAATTAACAGTTAAGTGAGAGAATTCAACTGCCAAAAATAAAATCATCTCGCATACAAATAAGATGACTAAAACTGACTTTATCTTTTCAAAAGCAGTATCCTGATACCCGTCCAAAATGGAACTGGAATCAAGCTGATGTCCAACTTACATAAATCTCTATTACTACAAATTTCAGGGATGCTCTTATTCAATTAAAAGGAAGAGCTAATATTTTCTGCCTCTTGACTCACGGCCTTTTAATGTCCATTCTACTACAGCCAGTTCCTCCACTCGGGATTTAGTTCCCCTTTGTGCCAGGCACGCGCCTTCACAACCCACTCCCCTCCAGCTGTCCCTGCATTCAGGTCATCCTTCTAGCCTTTAGTGTCAGCATAAAAACCATATTTAAGCAGCTCCCATGCTTAAATCTGATGGCTCCTTCAGGAGATGACAGCACCACGCATTCCACGCTTTCCTGCCCGCAGCACAGAGCATACTGCTGGCCAGGACTGACTGTTCTTCTATACCTAACATTTAGTTTTATCTCTACATTAAAAAGTACATCTTGGGCAGTCTCATACACTGCTCGAGGGACTGAGTGAAGAATGATGAGAATGATAATTACAATGAAGATAAAAAGATAAATGTTTACTTTGTGTCAAATACTGTTCTAAGCAGTTTACCTTATTTAATCATCACTACAACACTCGAGCTTATAAATAAAGATGCGCTTATAGTGGCTAAGTAATTTGATCAAGATCATACAGCTGGTTAAGTCCCCAGGGCAGGCCACTGAAAATCATAGCTGAACCAGAGAATAACAATCCACATCAGGTAAAAAGAAAGAAAGAAGACAAGGAGTGGCAGATGTTACAAACAACAGAGGGAAAAAAGAGAGAGCAAACGAGAATGGAAGAAATCAAAGGAGAAAAGAGACCATAAGAACTTCAGTCCCTGATCGGCCCATAAATCCTCTCCCTCATTTCAAAAGTCATCCCAAGAACACCCCAAGGACTCTGGAGACAAATTTAGAGGTGAGATTTGAATAGCAATGGGCACTTAGTCCTTAAACGTTTCACTTCCATTCACTCTATAAAGATCCAGACTATTCTAGAAAAAAATCTAATCAACCAGTTTCCCCAGCAAAGAGTGTAACAGAAGGTGAGAAATCTCATAGGGACTAGAGTTGCTATGCCTTCAAAAGTTATGGTATAGAAACCAGCCCAGCTCTCCCAAGTTCTACAATGATCCTAGACCTTTCCACAAGTGCCACAGTAAACAGAAGCAGCGCTGAGGACCACAGCAAGCTGCGGTCAGCAACAATTTTGGCCCTTCTATTTCTCACCTAATCAGTCAGTAAGCCTATCACTTGCGTGCAGAAAGTAGAAACAATAAATCCTTACATAGTATCTAGAGAATAGGTGTGTGCACGTACACACATATACACACAGAGTTAATTCTTCTTTTTCTAGCTTCACGGAAATGAGAAACAGGAAATATACACATTTCCCAGTTTAGAGGACAGTAAGACAGCAGCATAGAAAGGATACATAAGGTTTTGAGGACCAGGCCTCCTCTAAAAACTTTTCTATCCACCATCAAAGATAAGACCATTGTTCTTCTCTTCTGACTCATTAATGTTAATCATAGGTTTAGATTTTCTATGGACATCTTACACAATTTTTTAAATATCATTATCAAAGTCATTACAGATATACTAATTACCAAAATGAGTAAGATTCTACCTAAATATACAGCATATAGATAAATGAGTACATGAGCCCTCTTGAGAGTTCACACACCCTCTCAAGAGCAACATTTGTCAGGTACTTAGTGTACATGATATCTTGTTAGATATTAAGCAATAAAAAGATGAGTAAGGTCCCCACTTTCAAGCAACAACTATGTGTATGTGTCTGTATGTTTGTAGGTAATCACCTTATAAGATTCCATCATTTGGGGCTTTTTTTTTCTTTTTTGAGGAAGATTAGCCCTGAGCTAACATCTCCTGCCAATCCTCCTCTTTTTGCTGAGGAAGACTGGCCCTGAGCTAACATCCGTTCCCATCTTCCTCCACTTTATATGTAGGAACCCTGCCACAGCATGGCTTGACAAGTGGCGTGTAGGTCCACACCTGGGATCCAAACCAGTGAACCCTGGGCTGCCCAAGCAGAATGTGTGAACTTAACTGCTGTGCCACCAGACTGGCCCCCCATCATTTGGGACTTCTTTTAAAGCTTTTCCTTAAGGAATGTTTTTAGACATGAACAAATTTTACTGTACTTACTGCTAAAATGTCCGCTTCTACAGGCAGTAGGTTTAAGAATGCAAAGAGCTGGACAGTCAAGATGGTATAGACTTGTGTGGCCGACAGCATGAGCATCCCTATGGAGAGCAGCATCTTGCTGTAAATCACCTGGAAGATAAGCAGGTAAGTAACAATGAGCTCTGGTGCTTTGTCCCTGAAAATAAGTCATTTCATATATCAATTCCTGATGTCCAAAAATATCTTTCAATTAAAAACATGTGCGAACATTATATTTCAAAAGCCTAACAATTTACATAGATTTGGACATTTAGGTAAACACCCAAGGTCAGCCAATACCTACATAACTCATGGTTACTAAGTTCTGTATTTTAACCACAAAACCCACATCCTCCCACAGTTCTCAGTTTACAGTACAGCTTGTCTACCAACTCAATTACAGGGGAAACTAGGTTTCAATCAAAATAATGATTAAAAAACGGACAAGCACATTTGCTTTAAATTTTTTTAGAATTTTAAAGAATTTTCCTAATTTTTTAAATACAATTTATAAATTCACATGTAAATTTACTTTGTATTTATCCTTGCATATTGTATTCATATTAGAGAATGGAAAAAAAATAGCCACATGTTATAAAGTAATACTTTTTTCCCTTTCCGTCCTAACAACGCACCTTTTTCCCTCCCTACATCCTAATTGCAACAGTGCAACCTCCCCCAACCTCGGCCAATTCCCTACATGAGTCCCTATTATCTCACAACAAAAAGGTACCATGAAAGGACTAAATGTTAAACAAGTAAGATCAAAATTCTCACTGGGAAGCCTCAACCAATTGTATAACACACTTCTTAAAAGATGAGAATGAAGTTTGGGGGCCTTTGGAACAAATTATTTCATTAAATGCCAGAAGCTCATGTAACAGTAATTCTGATGATTACTGTTGGAAGCCTCTAGACTTGGAGACTACCACACAGACTCTGACTCTCTGACACACACTGAAAGAGAAACACCTCTGAATAATTTCTGAACTACCGTTTTATAGAGCCATTAATACCAGAGATGAAATAAAGGTGAAAACACGTTATGTTTATAGATTTGCTCCACAGAAACAGAAAGTAGATTAGTGGTTGCCTGGGGCATTATAACTATTCTTTAAATCATACACAAATGGTTTATGCACTCTCCTGTATCTATGATGTCTAACCATTTTTTAAAAGAAAAAAATAAAGCAGCCTACCATTTAAAACAAGTGCTTGGGTTTGTTTTCCTGACTACATGGAAATATCACGAAAGCTAGCGAGCAGTAGCCAAGCGAGTCCACAAAGAAGCAACTATTAAAAACCAGACTTACATTCAACCCCAGAGTTAGAGCGTCTCATTCAGTGCCCATGAGGTGGATCTGGTAATCTGTTTTACTCATATCATTAACATGCACCCCAGGTGGTTCTTATCACGAGGGAACTTTAGAAAATATGCTTTAGTCCAATACAGCACATATCAGCCAGAGGCCTGTGATAAAAAACAAATGTTCCCAGGCCCCTCCCCTGGAGATTCAGACAGAAAATCTAAAATTTTACTTTCAAAAATTGTCCTCTGTGAATCTTTATGATCAAGCCAAATTTGGAAAACACTGTTCTCAACCACAGATTGGCAAGTGGCATACCAAGTCATTATTCATAAATTTCTTACAAGTCAAAGAGAAGTGGACTAGAGGGTAAAATTAGAGAAAGGAAAAAAAGAGAGAGAAATAGAAGTGCTAACAAAAATACACTCCACAATTCTTTCAAATACCACTATTGTCACTAGGGGTAGGTTGCTAACCCCAGCAATAAGCTACACGGCAAACAAGAAAAAGACAATTGACAATGAAATTGCTTTCATGAATATAAGAATCTTAAGCACCATTCCGGGAAACATGGCAGAAAATTCTGATTTTCTAGGTTACCAAAAACACCACGCCCAGTGCACTTCACAGTATCAACCTCCTGAATCAGAATTTTTTCTGAGGGTGCTTCACACAAATGTCACCACCATCACCACAGACAAATCAGTGGAGAACTTAACTTTGTGTCAGGCACTCTGATAAGCATCTGACATAAATGTTTTTCCATCTAATCCTCAGGACAACCTCGTCAAGTAAAACAAAAACAATGAGGGAAAAAGTAACTTGCACTATCATTCAGTTTCCCTATTTTAGCAGACTCAATTTCTATGTAAGTACTAAGACTAACTGACTGAATAAATGAACCAATTCCCTTACCCATTATCCTGCCCCCAACCCTCTTCTTCAATTTATGCATAATTTCTAAACAAAAAGCTGAGCATGGCCCATGACCCACACCTAGTTTGGGTGTTACACATGAAATCTGGCCTACTATGTGATGGCAGACAAGTATGGGGCACCAGATCAAGTCATACCATTCCCCCTGACTATAACATGTTCCTTTAAAACAGCACCCCAAGCTCTGTTCAGGACATCTTTTCTGTACACCACGATCTCCCCTGACAAACATCTGTGACCTGCCTACACACCTACCACACCTCTCTCCTCTTAATCTCCTCTGTGTTTTTTATTTATCATAATACTCATTACTTTGTCAAACTATAATTTGCTTGACTGTTATGTTTATTGTTTAGTCTCCATGTTTTCTGCAAGAATATAAACTCCTCCAAGACAGGAATCTTTATTTTATGGCTCTATCACAAGTATCTGAGTGGTGCCTGACACATATTAGGTACTTAACATCTGTCAGATGAATGCACACACGGCCTCTCTTGATATTCTCCTTCCACAGAGCCTCTGAATATGCCACCTCTTAACCATGGTTAAAAAAAAATTTTACAGGGCTAGCCCGGTGGCACAGCAGTTAAGTTTGCACGTTCCACTTTGTCGGCCCAGGGTTTGCTGGTTTGGATCCCGGGTGTGGACATGGCACCACTCATCAAGCCATGCTGTGGTAGGTGTCCCACATATAAAACAGAGGAAGATGGGCACAGATGTGAGCTCAGGGCCAGTCTTCCTCAGCAAAAAGAGGAGGATTGGTAGCAGATATTAGCTCAGGACTAATCTTCCTCAAGAAAAAAAAAATTTACAGCCTCAACATTAAAAGTATTTTATGTATACACTAAAAATATGCATAAATAGTATGAAACAAAATAATTTGCTAATACATGTAAACTCTGGGTGGTGGGACTCTATATGGTTTTTATTTTCTTTATAATTATCTGCATGGTTTAGAATAAAAAACTAAAACTTTCTAAAATCTATTTCATTTTATATAACATACCAAATAAAAGCCTAAAAGAAAATACACAGAAATCCGTTCCACTTGTTCAAGTTTTCTAAGTGTGCATTACTTTTATGCCAAAACAAAATTTTTTTAATGAGCAAGCAATTCACAAGTCTATTCACAATTTGGAGAAGATGAAATTATTTCTTCTGAGTGAAATGTGCAATTAAAAAAGAATGACAGAAGGGCAGATCTCAAGCTGAGAGTTAACAAATGCAAGCTGTCATTTTTTCTCTGTGAGCACCCAATTACACTCAAAAGATTCCATCCCACCCTACAGTCCTTACAGTTATCATTATGGTGATAAAGGTCAAATGTAGCAGCCATGTGGGCTCTGAGGCAAGTGCGTTCAGTTGGCAACACATCACAATTGACTACAGACGATAGCTCGACTGACTGCGATGCCATGGATTACCAGCATCCCATTTCCCTTGGCGAGGAGCTCAGCACTGTGTTCAGGCCCAAAAGCAAGACCAAGTCAATACCAAACCCTCAAAGTTTTAGATCTATCTCCTGGAACCACTCCAGGCACCAATTCTCTATCAGCAGGGGTTCAATCAGGAGACAGAAACCATATAGTAAATTAAACAGAGAGTGTTTAACATATATAACTATTAAACTATGATAGGACAGTAACTATGAAGATGTAACAAGGAGTGGCAAGGGGCAGGATGGAGAGATTCCGAAGGGGCATGAGGAAACCTCTGGGAGTGATGGATATGTTCATTAACTTCATTATGGCGATGGTTTCATAGTTACATAATATATCAAAGCTTATCAGGGCTGCCCCCGTGGCCGAGTGGTTAAGTTCTCACGCTCTGCTATGGCGGCCCAGGGTTTCACCTGTTCAGGTCCTGGGCGCAGACATGGCACCGCACATCAGGCTACGCTGAGGTGGCGTCCCACATGGCACAACTAGAAGGACCCACACCTAAAATATACAACTATGTACTGGTGGGATTTGGGGAGAAAAAACAAAAAAAAAGCTTATCAAAAGATATATTTTAAATATATAGTTTACTATATGTCAACTATGTCAATAAAGCTATTTTTAATTTTTTAATAATTATTTAATAATGAAATAACAAAATAAATAAAGTTATTTAATAATAAAATAATGATTAAAACTATGATAAGAAAATAAGGCTGAGGGAGAGTACCGGGACAGGATAAACTTGGAAGAAACGTCCCCTCCCCAAGGCTGGGGTTTCTCACTGGAGAAGGTATGGGTGCAGCACACTAGATAACAGAATTTCACTGGGTGTGCAAACCACAGCTGGGCCAGTGTTGCCAAGCAAGCAGGAAACCATCCTCCAGAGTGCAGGCAAGTGAGGCTGGGGAGCAGGTGTGCAGAGGTAGCCAGGACACTGCTGCAGGCATAGGCCTGGAATGCACAGTATCCACGACAAGAGAACTGCAGGAAACAACTCCCTGGGGTGTAGGCAAGTCAAAGCTAGTGGGCAGGCATGCAGAAGTAGTCAAGGCACTTCAGGCATAAGGCCTCAGGAGCACAGTGTCCCCTTCAGAAGAGCCATGGCAAAGTGGTCACCAGGTCTAGACTGGGGCTGCAAGATCGCTGAGGGCCTGTGTACTTGTGCACATGGCTGAGACAGAGTACCACCAGATGTCCCCACCCGTATGTCCTGCTGACAGATGGTGCCACAGGAGCAAAACAAAGAAAAATGCAGCTCGTCAGAACTAGGAAGAAAAATCCCCTTCCTCCAGGAAGTCCCCTCCAGCACCCCCCAGCACCTGATAAAGCTTACCATCAGCAGAGTAACATCACCAAGATGGCAACACAAGTCATCCTGACTTCACTCCCCCTCTCAAGGAGAACAACTAACATCTATTCAAGAACGAGACACCACTGAGAGAATCCTAGAACACCGGGGTGAGGGTGAAGCACCCCCTGCACCTCAGAGACCAAGACAGACTGCACTCAGAGGGTAAGAGGAGCGGCCGCCCGTTGACTGCACTGCTTCTCCCCCAGGCCAGCACAGCACCACAGGGAGAGGTCTCCCCTGAGCCTCCTGTTCCTCCGGTGGGAAAAAGACAGCCCAGGCAAGACAATCAGCCCCCTCCAGCATGGTGGGTCGCTTTGTAGGAGCCCCTACTCTGATCTCACACCACGGAGATTGTTAAGGGAATCTGCTGGGCTAGCCACTGGAAATCTGACTGTAATGGAGAAGGTGGGAGGGGCTAGCAACAATGCGTTAACTCCTGCAGTACCCAAGTAGTAATCCCAACCAATGGCTTTGCACATCTGTAGAATCAAGTTAGGGGCACACTCTAACCAGAGAACCTGATGGGGTGCAGATCTGTCTGATTCGGATCCTCAAATGAGGAGTTCTGCCAGTCCTAAAGACCAGTTTGCCAACACCTACGCAAGCTGCTGAGTCCCCACCCACTGTAGAGCACCTTCCAGCCCCATCTGACAGGAGGGTTGGTGACAACTCCTGAAAGCAACGTGGCCCAGCAGCACTCTAGTCAAGGTGGGTAGACAGAGTCCATCACCCCCAGAGCGAGGCTAGTACCAGGAGTGGAGGCTTCCTGTATAACACACAGGCGGAGGGGTTAATTCATAGCCAAGGCTGAGGGTAGTTCTTGGACTCTCCCAACTGGAAAACCTGCGTGGGAAATTGAGAGAAGCCAGGAGGATCCCCTACCCTTCCCGCCCAGGCAAGAGGGCTAAGCCAAAGCCCCACCTGCTGCGGAGAGTGTCTTCCAGCCCCCTATGACTAGAAAGGCTGGGGAAAACACCTGAAAGTTGTGCAGCCCAGGGGCACTCAAGCCAAGAGAAGGGCAGACAGAGCAGATAGATGGCAGAGCAAAGCCAGTGGCCCTGTTCGGCCAGGGAACATGGGGGCAGCTTGGCTTGAGTTAAGAAAACAAACAAAGGGCTTTACTGGTTTTAGAGCTGCTTCTCTTGCTGTGCCCGGGCAAGGAATTTAATACATAGCCCCACTCATCACTGAATATAGCCTTCACCCGGTCCAACCAGGGAACCTATCCAGAGCACACAGAAAGCTGTGTAGCCCATTCAACAGCCCTATGTACAGTGGCAGTTGAACAGAGACCATAGACCATGGCTTTCTATCTGCAAAGCTAAATCAATGGCCTCACCTGATCAGGGAATTTGTACACACTCAGACCCGATTCAAGCCCCCAAACAACAAGCTGTACAGGCCCTGAGCCCTGGCCTGCTGCCCTACTAGGGCAGGGAACCTAATTCATAGCCTCATCTACCACTGAATATAGTACCCAGTCCCAACTATCCAGTAAGCCTGACCAGAGAATTCAGGCAACCACAAAGCCCATCCTACAGCCTCACTTGGGTAGAGAACCAAGCCAGCAATCCTGTCCAACTGTTCTCAGCCAGTGGCACACCCCCCTATCCCCATCCTCAGAGCTTAAACAGTTGCCTCACCCAAAAACAGACCATAATAGCAAGCCCCACTTGCCCAAAGACATTACCAGCAGATGCACCCAGAAACCCAAACTGTGCTGACTGGCGAAGAACCATCTCTGCCAAAGCAAACCCATAAAGTCTGAAGAGAGCCCTACTACTTAAATGTGCAGATACCAGTGTGAGGAATCAAGGGTCACAAAAACCAGGTAAAGATGACACCACCAAAGGAAACTAATAAAGTTCCAATAACTGACCCTAAAGAAATGGAGATCCACGAACTGTCAAAGAATTCAGAACAACCCTCTTAAGGAAATTTAGTGAACTACAAGAAAACACAGACAGACAACTAAATGAAATTAAGAAAACAATGCATGAATGAAAAGTGTAACAAGAAAACAGAAACCACCAAAAAGAAACCCTAGAGATGAAAAACACAATAAGCGAACTGAAGAATTAATTCAATAGAGTGTTTCAAAAGTAGACTCAACCATGTAGAAGAAAGAATCAGCGACCTGGAGGATAGGACACTGAAAATTATCCAGCCAGAGAACCAAAAAAGAATGAAAAAGAGTGGAGAAAGCCTTTGCAAATTAAAGGACACAATGAAAAGAAAAAACATTTGCATTATGGGAATTCCAGAAGAGAAAGGGACAGAAGGTATATTTGAAAACTTCTCAAACCTAGGAAGAGAAATGGACATCCAGATGCATGAAGCCCAAAGGATCTCAAATAGGCTGAACCCAAACAGAGTTACACTGAGACACATTAAGTTGTCAAAAGTCAAAGACAAAGAAAGAATTTTAAGAGCAGCAAGAGAAAAGAGAGACATTACATACAAGCAAACCCTCATAAAACTATCAGTAAATTTCTCAACAGAAACTTTTTAAGCTAGGAGAGAATGGAATGACATAATCAAAATATTGAAAGAAAATAACCTGTCAACCAAGAATTCTTGGTGAAGCTGTCCTTCAGAAACAAAGGAGAGACAAAGACTTTCCTGAACAAACAAAAGCTGAAGGAGTTCATTACCATCAGACCTGCCTTACAAGAAACACTAAAGAGAGTTCTTTGAGTGGAAGTAAGAGAATGCGAATTAACATCATAAAAACACAAAAAGATAGTGTAAATCTCACTGGTAACGATAAATATATAGTCATAGTTAGATTCTGCAATATGGTAATAGTGGTGCATAACTCAGAACTCTACTTTAAAAGTTTTAAAAAAATGAATGTAACAAAAATAACATAAATATAATAATTTGTTATTAGTCACACAATATAAAAAGCATGTAAATTATAACAGCAACAACCTAAAACATGAGGGAGAGAAGAAGTACAAGTGTAAAGTATACAAATTCTATTGAAGTTAAATTGTTACCAGTTTAAAATAGGGTGTTATAAGTTTCAGATATTTTATGTAAACCTCATGATAACCACAAGGGAAAATCTTGTAGTAATTACATACAAAAAAATCAATAAAGAAGTCAAAGCATACTGATACAAAAAGACATGAAACACAAAAAAAGACACGATAAGAAACAAGAAACAATGGATCTACAAAACAATCAGAAGACAATTAACAAAATGGCTACAGTAAGTTCTTATCTATCAATAATTACTTTAATTGTAAATAGATTAAATTCTCCAATCAAAAGACAATAGAATGGCTGACAGGATAAAAAACAAGATCTGACAACATGCTGCCTACAAGAGACTCACTTCAGGGGCCAGCTCCATGGCCGAGTGGTTAAGTTCATGCACTCCACTGCAGCGGCCCAGGGTTCAGATCCTGGGCGCGGACATGACACCGCTTGTCAGGCCACGTTGAGGCAGCGTCCCACATCCCACAACTAGAAGGACCTGCAACTAAGATATACAACTATGTACAGGCGGGGTTTGGGGAAATAAAGCAGAAAAAAAAAAGAAAAAGACTGGCAACAGTTGTTAGCCCAGGTGCCAATCTTTAAAAAAAAAAAGAGACTCACTTCAGCCTTAAAGATACACATAGACTGAGAGTAAAGGGATGGGAAAAGACATTTCAAGCAAATGGTAAAAAAAAAAAAAAAAAAAAAAAAAAAGCAGTAGTTATACCAGACAAAGTAGACTTCAAACTAAAAATGGTAAAGAGAGACAAAGAGGTCATCATACAATGATAACTAGATCAACACACCAAGAAGATATAACAATTGTAAATATTCGTACACTCAACATCAATGCACCTAAATATATAAAGCAAAAACTAACAGAGCTAACAGGAGAAATACACAGTAATACAATAGTAGTTGGGAACTTTAATACCCCACTCTCAACAGTAGATAGAGCATCCATACAGAGAATCCCAGCACATTTGAATGACACTATAGACCAAATGGATCTAACAGACATATACAAAACACTCTATCCAACAGCAGAATTCATAATCTTCTCAAGCGCACATGGAACATTTTCTACAATAAACCATATGTTAGGTGGCAAAACAGGTTTTAGCAAATTCAAGAAGACTGAAATCACACCAAGTATTTTCTCTGACCACAATGGCATGAAACTAGAAATCACAAGAGGAAAATTGGAAAATTCATAAACACATAAAAATTAAACTACAGGCTCAAAGAAGATTAAAGGGGAAATAAAAAAGTTTCTTCCAACAAAAATGGAAACCCAGGGGCCAGCCAGTGGCACAGTGGTTAAGTTCACATACTCCACTGCAGTGGCCCAGGGTCCGTAGGTTCAGATCCTGGGAGCAGACCAAGCATTGCTCAGCAAGCTATGCTGTGGCAGCATCCCACATAAAATAGAGGAAGACTGGCACAGATGTTAGCTCAGGGCCAATCTTTCTCACACATACACACAAAAATGGAAACAGAATATACCAGAATATATGGAATGCAGCAAAATAAGTTCTAAGAGGGAAGTTCATAGCAATAAATACCTACATTAAGAAGAAAGATCCCAAATAAACAACTTATCTCTATGCTTTAAGGAACTAGAAAAAGAACAAACTGAGCCCAAAGTTAGCAGAAGAAAGAAAATAATAAAGATTAGAGCAGAAATAACTGAAATAGAGAACATAGAAACAATAGAAAAGTTTATCCAAACAAGAGTTGGTTCTTCAAAAAGATAAACAAAATTGACAAACCCTTAGCTAGCTTGACCAACCAAAAAAAAGAAACAACTCAAATCAACAAATTAATGAAAAAAGAGACACTACAACTGATACCACAGAAACTCAAAGGATCATAAGAGGCTACCACAAACAGCTACATGCCAACAAACTGGACAACTTCGAAGAAATGGAAAAATTCTTAGAAGTTTTACATACAACTTGCCAAGACTGAATCAAAAAGTAATAGAAAATCTGAATAAACCAATTACTAGTAAGGAGATTAAATCAGTAATCAAAAGTCTTCCAACAAAGAAACATCCAGGACCAGATGGTTTACTAGTGAATTTTACCAAACATTTAAAGAAGAAGTAACACAAATCCTTCTCAAACTCTTCCAAAAAATCAAAAGGAGGGAACATTGCCCAACTCATTTTACAAGGCCAGCATTATGCTAATACCAAAATAAGAAAAGGACACTATCGGAAAAGAAAACTACAGGCCAATATCCCTGATGAATATAGATGCAAAAATTCTTAATAAAATACTAGCAAACTGAATTCAGCAGCAAATTAAAAGGATCATTCACCATGAGCAAGCGGGATTTATCCCTGGGATGCAGGGATGGTTCAACCTACACAAATCAATCAGTGTGCTACATCACATTAATAGAATGAAATAAGAATCATACGATCATCTCAATAGACACAGGAAAAGCATTTGACATAATTCAGCATCCATTCATGATTAAAAACACCCTTAACAAATTAGGCATAGAAGGAACACATAATAAAGGTCATATACGACAAACCCACAGCTAACATCATACTCCATGGTGAAAGGTTGAAAGCTTTTCTCTTCAGATCAGGAAGAAGACAAGGATGCCCACTCTCACCACTTCTATTCAACAGAGTACTGGAGGTCCTAGCTAAAGTAATCAGGCAAGAAAAAGAAATAAAAGGTATCAGAATTGAAAAGGAAGAAGTAAAATTGTCTCCATTTGCAGATGATATGTCTTTATATACAGAAAATCCTAAAGACTCAACCAAAAAACTTAAATTTAATCAATAAACTTAGTAAAGTTGCAGGATACAAAATTAACATACAAAAATCAGGGGGCTGGCCAAGTGGTTAAGTTCATGTGCTTGGCTTCGGTGGCCCAGGGTTTCTCAGGTTCGGATCCTGGGCACGGACATGGCACTGCTCGTCAGGCAGCATCCCACATGCCACAACTAGAAGGACCACAACTACAATATGCAACTATGTACTGGGGGGCTTTGGGGAGAATAAGAAAAAAAAAAGATTGGCAACAGTTGTTAGCTCAGGTGTCAATCTTTAAAAAAATATCAGTAGTGTTTCTATACACTAGGAACAAAATTCTTTAAGAAGAAATAAAGAAATCAATCCCAGTTACAACAGCATCGAAAATAATAAAATTTTTAAGAATAAATTTAATTAAGGAGGTGAAAGATCTCTACACTGAAAACTACAAGACATTGATGAAAAAAGATATGTAAGAAGACAAATAAATGGAAAGGTATCACATGTTCATGGATTGAAAGAATTAACATTGTTAAGCTGTCAACACTATCAAAAGTCATCTATAGAGTCAAGGCAACCCCTTTCAAGATTACAACGGCATTTTTTACAGAAGTAGAAAAAACACTCCTGGGGCCCACCTGGTGGCACAGCGGTTAAGTGCACATGTTCTGCTTCGGCGGCACAGGGTTTGCCAGTTCAGATCCCAGGTGCGGAAACAGCACTGCATGACAGGCCATGCTGTGGTAGGCATCCCACACATAAAGTAGAGGAAGATGGGCACGGATGTTAGCTCAAGGCCAGTCTTCCTCAGCAAAAAGAGGAGGATTGGCAGCAGATGTCAGCTCAGGGCTAATCTTCCTCAAAAAAAAAAAAAAAAACTCCTAAAATTTATATGGAACCACAAAAGACCCCAAATAGCCAAAGAAATCCTGAGGAAGATGAACAAAGCAGGCAGCATCAGACTCCCTGATTTCAAGCTATACTATAAAGCTACAGTAATCAAAACAGTATGGTACTGGCATAAAAACAGACAGACCAATGGAACAGAATCAAGAGCTCAGAAATAAACCCAAGATTCTATGGTCCACTAATATTTAACAAAGGAGCCATGTATGCTCAATGGAGAAAAGACAGTCTCTTCAATAAATGATGCTGGGATAATTGGATATTCATATGTAAAAGAATGAAACTGGACCCATATCTCACACTCACAAAAATTAACTCAAAATGGATTAAAGACTTAAATTTAAGACCTGAAATCATGAAACTCCTAGAAGAAAATACAGGAACAAAGCTGCCTGACATGGCTCTTGGCAATGATTTTTTGGAAATGACACCTTAAGCTTAAGCAACAAAATCAAAAATAAACAAGTGGGACCAGATCAAACTAAAAAGCCTACACAGCAAAAGTGAAAAGACAACCTACAGAATATGAAAAAATATTTGCAAACCATATACCTGATAAGCATTAATATCCAAAACATATAAAGAACTCATACAACTCAACAGCAAAAAAACAAATAATCCAATTTAAAAATGGGCAAAGGACCTGAATAGACAGTTCTCCAAAGATGGTATATCAAAGACCAACAGCTACATGAAAAGATGCAAACATCACTAGTCATTAGGGAAATGCAATTAAGACCACAATGAGGTATCACCTCACACCTGTTAGAATGGCCATCATCAAAAGACAAGAGATAACAAATGCTGGCTTGGATGTGGAGAGAAGGGAACCCGTGTGCACTGTTGGTGGGATTGTAAATTGGTACAGCCATTATGGAAAACAGTATGGAGGATCATCAGAAAGTTAAAAATAGAACTACCCTATGATCCAGCAATTCCACTTTGGGGAATATATACAAAGGTAATGAAAACAATAACTCAAATAGATATTTGCACTTCCACGTTCATAGCAGCATTATTTACAATAGCCAAGACATGGAAACATCCTAAGTGTCCACTGATGGACGAATGGATGAAGAAGTTGTGGTATAGATATATACAATGAAATATTATTCAGCCATAAAAGACAAGGAAATCCTACCATTTGTGACAACATGGATGGACTCTGAAGGCATTATGCTAAGTGAAATAAATCAGACAGAGAAAGACAAGTACCAGATGATCTCACCTATATGTGGAATTTTTTAAAAAACCAAAATCATAGAAAAAGAGATCACACTCTTGTTACCAGAGGTGAAGAGTGGGAGGAGGGGGAATAGGAGCAAGGTGGTCAAAAGGTACAAACTTCCTGTTACAAAATAAATAAGTACTAGGGATGTAATGTATAACATGGTGACTATGACCACAGCTAACACTGCTGTAAGATATACAGGAAAGTTTCTAAAAGAGTACATACTAAGAGTTCTCATCATAGGAAGAAAATCTTTCCTTCCATCTTTTTTTTATTGTTTCTATACGAAAAGATGGATGTTAGCTGAACTTATCATGGTAATCATTTTATAATATATGTAAATCAAACCATCATGCTGTACACCTTAAATTTATACAGTGATGTATGTCAATTATTTCTCAATAAAATAAGAAAAAAATTAAATAAAAAGCTTAACTTCATGCTCTTTGTAAAGGAGAAATGCTTAGAGTCCAGTCAATTGTTGGAGAGCAGGTATTGAAGGGTGAGTTTGGAGCAGAAAGAAAATAAACTGTTAACTGACACAGTTATCTTTCTGTTCTTAACAGCATTTAAATAAGGCAGTGCTTCTCTCACTAACAATAGAGGAGTGCCGGCCCAGTGGCCCAGCAGTTAAGCGCGCACGTTCCGCTTCTCAGCAGCCTGGGGTTCGCTGGTTCGGATCCTGGGTGCAGACATGGCACCGCTTGGCAAAAGCCATGCTGTGGCAGGCATCCCACGTATAAAGTAGAGGAAGATGGGCACAGATGTTAGCTCAGGGCCAGTCTTCCTCAGCAAAAAGAGGAGGATTGGCAGTAGTTAGCTCAGGGCTAATCTTCCTCAAAAAAAAAAAAAACAATAGAGGAAAGAGGAAAGTGAATATATGGCCATTAGTGTGTTATCAAGGTACAGAATCTGAAAGAGTACCCACAGTCTCTTTGAAGTATCACTTATTTTTAAAATCACACAAATTTCTTATTCTAGTCTAGGTTATTATCCATGTTTGTTTTAAAATAAAAATGTTTTAAGTTACACAATAATTGATTGTTATGCTTATCACTTCTAGAGGCTGCCCCCAGTCCTTGGCTTGTGGCCCCTTTCTCCATCTTCAAAGCCAGCACTGCAGATTGACTCCTTCTCACATCACATTATTCCAAACTCCTCTTCTGCCTCCCTCTACTTTTAAGGACGCTTGTGACTACACTGGGCCTACCTGGACAATCCAGGATAATCTTTCCACCCCAAAGTCCTTAACTTAAACACATCTGCAAAGTCCCTTTTGCCATATAAGGTAACATATTCACAGGTTCCAGATATTAGGATGTGGACGTCTTTGAGGGTCATTATTCCGTCTAGCACAGTCATTATCTACTTCTCACCATATTTTCAATTTATTCATTTTATACCAGCATGGAATCATCGACTACTGTTTTATTCAATGGGTTATAATCTGTTATAGTAATGATTATTTTGATGCCCAATGGTCCCCATTTGGCCAGTGGACACTCATTTAAACTGGCTTCTGTGTATTTTTGACATGACCCATCATTCTTGAGCACTTTGTTTTCGGGCACAAGATTTCCTAATCCCACATTGTACTTTTCCTGCCCCAGCCCTTAAATCAGCCATTTCTCCAAGGAGAATATCCTTGTTTATAGAAATCTTACACAAAAGTATTTGGTGGGAATAGAGCATGAGGTCAACAACTTGCTCTTAAATGATTAAGAGGGAAAAAAGGTCTCTGTAATGTTCTTATAACTTTTCTGGAACCTTGTGATTATTTCAAAATCTAAAAAATAGTATTTTATTTTAATCATATAACGTCTTCCAAGTTCAAAATAAATTATTTGAGGCTTGTCTAAACAGTAGTGCAGATGATGAAAATCTGCCAGCTATAAAAATCACCGTGGTTTCTCTCAGAACCTGACAAACTGAATTTAGCTTTTAAAGTATAATTGCAAAGACTATAATGAGAGCTGTAACACAGGGATCAAAGTTCTAATCCTGGTTCCATCATTTACTGAGTTAACGCCATTGTAACTACTCTCTAATCTTCATATATTATCCATTACATTGCTATCTAATAAGATGTTTATGATTTTTTTTCTAATGCTAAAAATAACTCTCACTGGCATCTGTAGGAAGAGCGGGGGTCATGGAACAAATTCTCCACGGATTCTGAAGGATAACTGTAATTGGACGGTACAGAAAGGCTGGGATTTCACGACACAGACCTGTATTGATTCCCCTAATGGTAACATTCACAGATAAAATCCGTGTTTGCATGCTACATGTATTTCATTCCCAGGTTCTGATATATCCTTGCGCTCCCAACCTCACTTTCAGCTTTCCTTCTCCACTGCCCCCAGCTGACCCATAACAGCCCAGCACACCCAACAGACAGTCACACCAGCTGCCAGAATTTCTTAAAGTCTAACCCCTGATTCTACGTCATTCACATCATTCACAATGGTTCTGCTTCTCTGATCCAACCACAAGGAACAGTCTTTTTTCCAGGCGTATTAAACATCATTTGTATCATATTGTATGATAATTTTTATGCTTTTTTTAATTAAAGTTGTAAACATTTTCCCTTGTTACTAAAACCCTTCATAAACATGATGTCCAAAGCTGCTGAATATTACATTACATAGCTAAATCATGACTAACTGTTCCCCTACCGTTCAATATTAAGTTGAATCCAATTATTGCAATTAGAAATAATTCTATGATGAACGTAAATCTCTTTCCACATTTCTGATTATTTTCTTAGGATAGATTCCCAGATGTGGAATCACTACGCCAAAGAGACATTTTAGGACTTTATACATATTACCAAACTGCTTTCCAGAAAAAATGTTCCTATTAATATCTCCAAATGAATGTGCATTTCATTGCACTTCAGATAAGAAGATTATCCTCTTCTTATCTTTGTTGGTGTTAGGTAAAGTTATAAATGATAATAATAACTAACATTTATTGAATGCTTACTACATTTCTGGCTAAGCACTTAATTATCTCATTAGCTAGGATTCAAATACAGATCTGTGTCATGAAATCCCAGACTTTCTAGACCATCCAGTTACAGCTGTCCCTCAGTATCTGTGGAGTTGGTTCCAGGACCACCCCTCTGCCCGCAGATACCAAAATCAGCAGACGCTGAAGTCTCATATAAAATGGCATAGCAACCGCATATAACCCACGCACATCCTCCCATATATTTTAAATGATCTCTTGATTACTTATAGGTATTATTTTATAGGTGTTTACAGTGCAAACAGTTGTTACACTGTATTGTTTAGGGAATAATGACAAGGAGAAAAGACTGTACATGTTGAGTAAAAATCCAACCATCAAAGGCTTTTTGATCTGTAGTCGGCTGAATTCAAGGATGCAGAATTCGTGGATAGAGAAGGCCTACTGTATTGTAAAAATCTGCACTTTTTTAGTTGCCTGTGAGGTTGAAATTGTTCCTATGTCTAGCCATAATGAACTTTTAAGCCTAAATATTTGAAAACTTCAAAGAAAACCAAAAAAGGTAAACTAATGTACAGTAATAATTTATACATTCAAGTTAGCTTCCATTCCCATCTTATTTCTATTATTTATGGATCTCTAACGGGATTCCGCAATAAATACGGTTTATCCCTAAATCCTTCTCTGTTACAGTAGAATTAAATTGCAAAAAAAATTAACTTTTAAAATGAATTATATATTCCCACCTTTCTTCAAGCTTAAAAGAAACATTCTATCTTCTATTACAATGGCCAAGTATATGTAACATGATACCAGGAATGCAACAATATAAGTATAATTAAATAATCATTCAACACTACGGTAAGACACCCATGTTATTCATCTTCAGGATAATCATACATTACAGAGATCAAAATTCTTTAGTGTTCCACTTTCCACTTTCTTATTTAGCTGTATGATCCAGCTTACAGGTAAAAAAGAAAATAAATGACTGTTAAAAGCAATTAATGTTACGCACAAAAATCAGTGTTTCTACACACTAGCAATGAACAATCCAAAAATGAAATTAAGAAAACAATTCCATTTATAAAAGTATCCAAAAGAATAATATATCCAGGAATAAATTTAATCAAGGAAGTGAAAGACTTGTACACTGAAAACTATAAAACACTGCTGAGCAAAATCAAAGACCTAAATAAATGGAAAGATATCCCACGTATTAGAAGACAATATTCCCTATCAAAATTCTAATAGCCTTTTATGCAGAAATGGAAAGATCAATCCGAGAATTCATATGGAGCCAGCCCTGGTGGTCTAGTGGTTAAGATTTGATGCTCTCACTGCCGCAGCCCAGGTTCACTTCCCAGTCAGGGAACCACATCACTCGTTGGTCGGTTGTCATACTGTGGCAGCTGTGTTTTGCTATGATGCTAGAAGCTACGCCACCAGGATTTCAAATAACAGTAGGGTCATCCATAGCGGAGAGGTTTTAGTGGAGCTTCCAGACTACGACAGACTAGGAGGAAGGACCTGACCACCCACTTCTGAAAAAACGGGCCACGAAAACCCCATGAATAGCAGCAGAGCATTGGCTGATACAGCACCAGAGGGTGAGAGGATGGCGCAAAAACACCAGGCAGGGCTCCACTCTGCTGTACACAGGGTTACTAGGAGTCAGAATTGACTCCACAGCACTAACAACAAACAAATTCACATGGAAGTGCAAGTGGCCACGAACAGTCAAAACAATTTAGAAAAAGAACAAAGCTGGAGGACTCACATTTCTCAATTTCAAAATCTTATTGTAAAGCTACAGTAATCAAAACAGTGTGTTACAGGCATAAGGACAGACATACAGACCAAAGTAAAAGAATTGCAAATCCAGAAATAAATATATACATCTAGGGCCAATTGATTTTTTTTTTTTTTTTGAGGAAGATTAGCCCTGAGCTAACTACTGCCAATCCTCCTCTTTTTGCTGAGGAAGACTGGCCCTGAGCTAACATCCGTGCCCATCTTCCTCTACTTTATATGTGGGATGCCTACCACAGCATGGCTTGCCAAGTGGTGCCATGTCCACACCGGGGATCCAAACCAGTGAACCCCAGGCTGCCGAAGCACAATATGCACACTTATCCACTGCGCCACCAGGCCGGCCCCCTGGCCAACTGATTTTTGACAAAGGTGCCAAGGCCATTTAATGGGGAAATAATAATCTCTTCAACAAGTGGTAGTGGTTCACATGCAAAGCAATAAAGCTGCACCCCTAACTCACACTATCCATAAAAATTAACTCAAAAGGGTTCAATGACCTAAGCGTAAGAGCTAAAATGATAAAACTTAGAAGAAAACATGGAGATAAATCTTCATAACCTTGGATTCAAGAATGGATTCTTAGATATGACACCAAAAGCATGAGCAACACAAATAAATAAATAAATAGGGCTTCATTAAAATTAAAAACTTTTATGTATCAAAGGACATTATCAAGAAAGTGAAAAGATAACCCACAGAATGGGAGAAAATATTTATAAATCATATATCTAGTAAGGGTCTATTATCCAGAATATATAAAAACTCTTACAACTCAATTATAAAAAGATAAACAACCCAATTAAATGGGCAAAGAACTTGAATAGACATTTCTCCAAAGAAGATATACAAATGGCCAACACTCAAGCACATGAAAAGATGCTCGATGTTACAAGTCATTAGGAAAATGCAAATGAAACCACAGTGAGATACCACGTGGTACCCCTGAGTATGGCAATAATATGAATTTTTTTTAGTGGAAAAGAACACGTGCCAGTGACAATGTAGAGAAACTGGAACCCTCATATATTGAGGGTGGGAACATAAAATGGTTCAGCCACTGTGGAAAACAGTTTGGCAAGTCCTCAAAAAGCTAAACATAGGATTACCATATGATCCAGCAATTCCACTCATGGTACACATCCAAAAGAAACAAAAAACAGGTACTCAAACAAATCCTTGTACGTGAGTGCCCACAGCAACAATATTCACAATAGCCAAGGGTGGAAAGAACTCAAAAGTCCATCAATGGATGAATGGATAAAGTGTGGTATACACATACAATAAAAATTATTTAACTGTAAAAAGGAAAGAAGTACTGAAACATACAAGAATGTGGCTTGCAACAATACGGCAAAACCCCGAAAAAAGCACGCTAAATGAAAGAAGCCAGACACAAAAGGTGATGTATCGTATGCTTCCATTTATATGAGATTTCCAGAATAAATATGGGATACCCAGCAAATCCACTGAAACAGAACGCAGACTGGGGATTGCCAGGGGCTGGGGGCAGTAGGGAACAGGGAGCAACTGCTTAAGGGGTATGAGGTTTTATTTTGGAGTGATAAAACTGTTCTGAACTAGATAGCAGCCATGATTGCACAACACTGTGAATGTTCTAAATGTCACTCAATTATTCACTTTAAAATGGTTAATTTTATGTTATATGCATTTCACCCCCAAAAAAATTTTAAGCAATTAATGTTTATAACACATGTTGGACAAACGTGTAAATCACAAGCACAGTTCTTCCTTTTTGAAGGTGAAACATGTAAATTACAAGCACAGTAATTAGGCAAATAAAGTACTCTTCAACATTTGATGAGGTGTTTTACAGCTGAGCAAAGAAGTTCAACTCCTACTCTCTCTCATGACTTGATTTAGAAAGGTTCACCCACCACCAGGTGGGTGGGATTCCAGTGGGATTATTTCCCTCTGGAAATTCATTCCCTCTATAAAGTTTAACTGTATATCCTGAGCATTAGAAACTGAGCCTGAACTAGAGTCACATTCAATCAATTAAACTTAAAATTTCTAGCCCTTTAGAAATGATTTTAAATCAAATTCTTGTGCTGATCAGAAGCTTTCTTATTTCCATGAGCAGAATATCCCAAAATTTCTGTTTTTTCAATTTACATTAATATGGCTGTGAACATTTAAATGTTTTAATGTCCAAATATTTCGTGGTTACTGATACTCTAAAACCACCAAATTAACACTGTTCCTCAGAATTTATTTGAGTTAAAAACTGATTTCCTCAAGCAGGGCTACATCATTGAAATAAGGAGAAACAACCTAAACATCTTCCTCATGGATTATTCTCTTAAGATAGAGAATGGTAGGTAGATACAATAAATAAAATAGAATAAAATGGTAAAGGTAGATATAAAAATGCCTGACCATGTTACCCCATCCATAAAATTCCTTAACAGATTAAATAACCTTCAGACTAAAGTTCAAAACTAAGTCGTGACTCAGGCCAGAAAGTTCTTCACACACTGGCTCTGCCTGTGTCTTCCAGCTTTGCCCCTTCCACACCTCCTAGTCACTCTCCTCCCAGCCTCTCATTCGCACCTCCTCTGCACCACCACAGTGAAACAGAACTAACGGAAATTGTGCATCACTGCCATTATTCTTTAAGCTCCTTGAAATCAGGAGCTAAAACTTTTCTGATTTGGTATACTTAGCACCTAGCACAATAATCAAAGGCTGTTGTAAAATTAAAGTATGAATAACTATTAAATTCCATTCTTAGGGTCTAAAATACTATGGCTTATTTTTCCTACATAATGGCAAAAGGGGAAACTATATATTAAGCTATATTTTGCTTTTTTTTAATTACAGTGCAGTCTGATTACTAAAAAACATCAAATAGACATTAATTTTGCAGACATTTTTAAACACCTAGTTTGTTAACTAAGAGTATAAATTTAGTCTGATTATTATCCAATGGAAGCTCATGATCAGCTCTAGCTTATCTACATTAGGAAAGTGAAACAGAACAGCAATAGACATGCTGTAAGAATTCTTAAAAGCAGATTTCTTAAAATGGAAAATTCCAACTACCTCATTTTACAAATGAGGAAATGAACTGAGAAGTTATTTATGCAAAGTCACCAACTAATAAGTGGGCAAGTTGGGTAACACCCAGATTCCCTTAATGTTGATGCTTTCAGCTACAATATTACCTTATTTCCATTTCAACCTCATAGGCAAGCCAGGCAACGCAATTCACAGCACCCTCCTTTTTTCCTACCTTCAATCTAGTGAGTACATGGGTCCTTAATACTTGCTACATCTACCTGATTCCTTTACCTTTAAGATCTGAACACAACCTCCCTCTCTCCATCATAAACATTTAATGAGTACCTACCTTGGTTGAGTATTAAATATATCTAAGTCATTCCATTGGGAAGAAGAGGAAATGGGGAGACACACATGAGTAAGAATGACATAGTCCGTTCCTTCAAAATGCTCTACAAGATTAGTCACAACTTGGTAGAGTAATCTCATATTATCTGTTTAAAATTGTGATTTTATGAATATGCAGTACAAGAACATCCAATTACTTTCCATTATTAACGCACATCTTATTTCTCCTTATTTCTCCATGAGGGCAAGGACTTTTGTCTCTTTCGTTCACTGATGTACTGTGAGCGCCTAGAATGGCACCTGACACAAAAGGTACTTCATGAATACTTGTTGAGTGAACGAATACTAGAGAAACACCCATAAGTAGTAAGATCCAAGGAATGTTTCCAACAATGATGTGACAGAATATGTAAACCTTTCCTTGTCCTAATGCTTATGCCTAATGTCCATTTTTATATTTCTTTGGCCAGTTACTTGGGCCTTGCATTACAGGGAACTAAAAATAGTTCAGAGTTGGATAATTATACTGTTTAACATCATGCCCAACCCAACTGCACCAAACTCTAGAAAATCTGCCAAGAAAGGAAACCTACAGGCCCTTCTCCAGCTTAGACCCCAGCCCTTTTTCAAATATAAAGGGTCTCCTTTCTTTCTTTCTTTCAACAGGTCAGAAGTGGTATTATCATCATCATTTTACATAATGAGGTAACTGAAGCCAGAGAACGGGTGGCACAGGGATTCATTCACTCTCAGCATCTCTATTCTTCCCACCGCACCATGGGCCTCTTACCCTTCGAGGTTCTTCTCCCACAATCTTGGCCGTAGGTGGAAGACAATCTCTCTTGGTCCCCTCTTCCTTACCGCCCCCATAACAAGCACACAGGCTCTCGGTTTTAAAGGATTTGCTATTAATCAATTCAAGGTAACAAAGAGAAGATGACAAAAATAAGAAATCTGGAGATGTTACAATTCAATATTCAACATGTGTGTTTAAATGCCTGGCACTACGTAAAAACCACAGCATCTTTCCAAGTTCTTGGTGAGGCTCCAATCTACTGGCTCTCTTTTGAAATATCAAATAGGAGCCTTGCTCGGTTTCCAAAAATTTTCCCTCCCCACTACCTTCCCTCTATCCTTCCAAGACACAAAATATGTTACGGGGGGGGGGGGGGGGGGGAGTGGGTACATCTCCATCAAGTGAGAAATTTGCACTTCCGAGGACCTGCAGGAGTCACACCACTCTGTGAAACTTTAACCCACAGCAGGGGTGACTGCTTTAGACCATTTCCTCACAACGTGAGCAACTGTTCTCTTCTCTTTTAGTGGAATACACAGAGCTCCCAGTTTCCATTAAAGTCTGAGCAACGCCTTAGCTCCAAAACGAAAATCCCTATCATAAGTTCTCCTCCTAAATCCCCTTCCATCAAAACGTATTCTTCATCATAATATCCTTATTTTTGTTCACAGCATCACTATCCTCCCAAAAGTGTGCCTTAGGCCCATACTCAAGTCAGTTCCCAATGTCAATGCCAACATTTCTCAAATCTGTACGTTTCACTACAACCCCACCATCATCACTTCTTGCCCCAACTACTCTAATTAAACTTCATGGAATTCCTTCATAGCTTCAAGCTTCCACTCCTTCACTGGACTTCTTCTCCAGATTAATATCCATAAAAAGGGGTTCTTTTCAACTAAGAATCATGTACAAAACCCTCAGACTGGTATTTAAGGATCTCCATAATCTGTATCCATCTATCCTTACCAGCCTGTTCTTAAACATACAACCTTGGCAAATATTCTCTGCTTTCCTAACTCCGTACCTTCACCTGGACAGCATCCTTATGTGGAACTATCTTTCTTCTCCCATCCTCCTCCAACTGCTAACAATCTTTCAAATGGCCACATCCTCAATGAAAGGAAAAAGGCTGAGACATATCATTTATTGAACACACATTCTATCTAGTGCTTTACAAATTATCCTAATCTCCACAAAAACATAATGGTTTAATTCTAGACTTTTGAGGAAGGAGTTGAGGACACTGAAGGCTAAAAGAGCTCACCCAAGGTCATCCAAACCAGCAAGTAAAGAATCCAAAATAACCCAATAGCATTCTGTATTTTTTAACAAAACGTGACGACAAGACGGACAGCCTTTACAGCCAGGATGCCTAGCTTCAAATTCCAGTGACTCCACTAACAACCTGTGTGAACTCAGAAAACTGCGTACTTGTGATGCCTTTGTCTCCCCACCCATTGTACTACCTACCGCACGGGTAACAGCAAGAATTACATGAGATAATATAAAATGCTTAGAATTGGACTGGGCTCACCGTAAACAATCAACGCTAGCTATTATTACTGTTGTTATATATATGCTATGATAGGTAAACTCTGACAATACCAATTATATATTCTCATTGTTTCCAGATCAACTTCTGCACAAAGCAAAAGCTTTGTGAAAGTTTAGTACTATATTTTTGATATGTGCTCAATAAATACACGAATTTTTAAACAATGACTAACCACCATCTTTTATTAACAGAAATTCACTTGTCTATTAATCCTGTTTCCTCTTTTGAGAAAACTAAAATGCTCACTAACTTTCCTCCCTTTTTCATGTCATGTGAAACCACCATGTGCAACACCATATGGTAGTAATATGTCAAATGGTGCAAAACACTATTTTGATTCAAACTCATTTTGTCTTCTGCTAAACATTATTAATTCCCAGATTTTAAAATGTCCAAAATCGTACTTTTTATTTAAACATCCACCGTTTTTAGGTCATAACAACATGAAGTGAGCATACCATGATATTTTATCAAGCCATTTCATTTCCTACAGCTTCATGGTAAGACGTACAAAATGTAAAATGTCTTCCTATCCAACTTAACTCGATGACATAAACATATCATACCTTAGTCTTGCTCTTACTTTGCTAAAAATAGTGCCTGAAAAACTTCTGATAAATCCATGTTACTCGGGATGCAGAAAAACATTAAAGGAAGGGAGTTGAATGCTAGTAACAGTTTAGGACCCTCCAAAATGCTTAAGAGAAATGAGCTTTAGACAAGGATAGATGAGAACTTCCTCCAAATCCTCCAGTACTAAACCTTGCAAACCAAAATTCTGCCCACGTTTTACTATTACACATGGAGACATCAAGCTGGCTGGCTTCAAGTGAAAGAAGAGGTAAAAAATATATTAATAAAACAATTGTCATTCCTAACACAGAGAGAAATAACTGGGCTTCTCTCCAACCTTTTCAAAAAAAAAAACAAACAAAAAACCTTTGAGGCTTAACTAATTTAATTAAGTCTCACAATTCTCCCCTTATTTACAGATGTCACAGAATTAGTAAGTGGCAGAGCAGAGGGCTGAGCCCAGGCAGACTCCCAAATTCGGCATCCAGTGTTTTGCCATAAGCTACAATAATACAGTACGCATTTACATCTTCCTCTTCACACACACACATTAAAAAACAAAAAAAAAAACTGAAACAAAAGCTTCATGAAATATTTACTCTTACTCCATAGGATGTCCTCGCGTATTTTTTTTCTCTTTGTTCCTTTCTTTCTAACGCTAATGTCAATGCACTAAACTGACTGCAAAAACCATTACTAAGTGGCCACGGGCCCTCCACTACAGCACTGCATTAACGCTGCCTACCTCCTGCCTCTACTTCCTTTCAACTGCGACCGCAGTCCAGTTTCGTTACTCAGAAGTGGAGCTCATCTCCCGGACCCATTAAAAATTGTCCTTAAATAGATTAAACCGCTGACAGCCCTCCCTCAAATCTTGATCTGTTCCCCCACCAGAACTCTTCGGAGGCACACCCATCTTACTTACTTACATTGTATCAAAAACTGCAGACGTTCTCCTTGGAGAACAACAGATCATTGTGGACAGGAACGCGTCCGTTTTCACTGTTCCCGCTGCACCACCCACCACAGTTAACAGGCAGGCAGCTTTGGGGGCAACAACAGGGGACCTGAGCAGCTGCCCACGGTGCTGAAAAATGAGGATGAAGCGACAGTTCTGGAAATTTGCTTTTGCCAGATTAGGACAAAATAGAGGAAATTACCGAAAGCTGGCAGAGAACACTCAGTGGTTGCCACCAAAGTTGCATGAGAGCCTCGAGGCCCGCGTGGCCCCGGGGTCTGCCCACTCCCTGTCTGGGACAGAGTTTCTTCAGGGCGGGTCAACCCTAAAAGCGTCCAGGCAGGGCTGCTGACTTCTAAGAGGGCAGGGACGCGGAATCCGGCCCTCGCGGAGTCACGTCCCACTTTCCCGTCGGAGCCTCCGGGGGGGAGGGGGGGTTAGAAGGAACGGAGGTGACTGCCCTCTTTTTTTCAAAGACTCAAGAATCCCAGCAACTTGCAGTCAAGCGATTTCGCCCGCGACTTTGCGACAAGCGCTGGACCCGGAGGAGCCTTCCGGACATCTCAGGAGGGGAAGGTGAGAACAAACGGATAACCGACAACCGAGCAACACAGCAGCTCGCGGGATGGGACGCGGCGGACGCGGCCCTCCGCGGGCAGGGCTTTTACTTTCCTTTTGCAGACAGCCTCCCTGGCTCGGCGCCCCGCCCGGGGAGGAGCGGCCGGGCCCCCAGCCGCGGGCCGCCCGGAGCCCCGGCGCGCGAGGGGGTGTGTTCTGCGGGCCGGGCCCCCTGGGACAGCCCGGCCCGTGCGCGGCCAGGCCGGAGCGGCTCTTACCTGGAAGCCTGGCCCCGCCGCACAAACAGGCTGGGCGGCCGCGTCGCTGCGGGAGCGTCCCTACCCCGACTTCATGACTGAAGCTCCGCACCGACCCCACAGCCCGAGCGGAGCGCGGACGACAACACTGCGGCCGGGCGGAAGTCCCGCCCCGCGCGCCTCATTGGCCCGCGCGCGGAGGCCGAGGGGAGCCATTGGGCCACAGAGCCGCCCGCCACGGCCCCTTCCCACTCTCACGCCGCCCTGGCTGCGCCCCGGCCCCGCGCCGCGAGGAGCCCGGGGCGCGGAGTCGCGCTCTCGGCCGCGTGACCAGGCTGCCCGGGCAGGGCCGGCGGGGCAGGGCGGGGTGGCCTCTGGTGCGCGGGCGGAGGCCCTGCTCTGGCGGGGAGGGCGCGGGCTAGCCGAGGGGGTTGGCTGTGGGCGCTTGCGCGCCTGCAGCGGAGCCCCTGCGCTCCGGAGGGGACGGGACGGACCGAGCGGCGGGGCCGGCCGCCTGGTCCGCTCTGGCTGTGGGGCCGGAGCTGCCCGACCCAGCTGGCGGGCTGCCCTTGGTCGGGCTGACTCCGCGCCTCTCCTGCGCCACGCTCCCCCGACCCGCTAGAGAGGCGAGGACGAGGCCTCATGCCCTCTGCACGGTGTCCAGGCTGAGATCGGGATGGACGGGACCGAGGCCACCCCTTGGGGTCCGGGCGCGACCAGCCTGCGAGCTGGCTCGGAGCCGAGCTGACGTCAGCGCTCTGGGCCTGACACGGCTGTCCCGGGCTCAGCAAAAGGCAGACCATGTGATGAAGGGCTAGGTCAACACTTTAAAACCTTGCCTCCTTTTGATGAACCGTAAAATGTCGTCCCCTACCGCCATTCCGATAAACCTTCCCCGTCCGGGTGTTGCAATCTTAAACCAAGCCACTTTGAAACTTAAATTACCCAGATTGGACCGTCCACGCGGATTAACCAGTTACCAACTAGCCACTTTAAAGAGGCAATGTGGCTTAGTGCAAAGATTGCAGAGTCCTGAATTAGAATGCCAGGAGACCTATATTCTGGTCCTGCTTTTGCCTCAAAATAAGGCGCCTTGAAAAGGCCTTTACCGGCTTCACATCCTTCCCGCTCATCTTTTAAACAAAGGAGGGGCTAGAGGGGGCTACCACGTAGAACACCTGTGGAATATCATTGCCAGTAACTTGTAACCTTGATTGCTCAGAGGAGACCTGAGTAGCTGGGACACAGGAATGGGAGGAAGACTCTTCCTATTGTGTATCTTTTTGTGCCTTTTGAATTTTGAACCTTGTGAATATTACTCAAAGAAACGTTAAATACGGAAGTTTAAGGATCAATTACAATAAAATAACATAAAGCCCACCAAAGGTACTTTCCTTTGGTTGTGTATCCTATGAATGTATGTTCTATATATTCTGCAATTTTCATCGGCTATGAAGACATTCAATACTTAATACATAGTCCTCCTTTAAGAAAGTCGTAAGTAAAAGTCAGAGTTGGGAATATTACTATGAAAGCTAGTGTAATTAGTGTAAACATAGTTAGAATATCTCTATAAGCATTTCTTCATTAAATTATCTCAAATTGATTTTATATTAAATCAGTTTTCTAGCATGACATCGAAAAAAGTAAAAAATAATGTCCACATTTTACAGGTTAAAAAAAAGAACAAAGAAGAGTTTTGTTTATTCCTTAAATAAAGACACATTAAGTACAGGACATTTAATCTGACTTTATTTTGCTCTTTAGGTCACGATGGGTATCGTTCTTCCAGCTACGAACAAGGGAAGGCACTCTGTGCTGCATCCAGGCAGAGGAACTGTGCTACACCCTGGAGACCCATTTCTTCTCCCCTTGGTGTTGAATGAAGGCAAATTGGAAGAAAATAGATTGGAAAAATGTAATTTTTTGAAAAGTAGATTAGACAGTAAGGTTGATAGCTATCTTAATTATGGTTTTCAAGAACATGAAGGTTTCATATAGCATATGATACTAATAGCCACTAATTATCTCTTTATAAAAACAAATAAGAGAAAATGAGCTTTTAGGACTTTGTGTTTGAGACTGTTTTAAAAAATCCTCCTGAAAGTACAAAACAGAAACCATGTAACATTGTAGAATTTCCTGCCTCCAAAATATTGTAAGACAGCACCAACAACTAAAAAGACAAGATGCCCAATTACTTAATTGTCTAAAATGGCTTAGAAGTAGTTCTTCCTAGGTAATAAAAAGAAAGCAGGCAGTCTCTTTAAGCAATTAGATCAACTAGAGACATTAAAATGAATAGAGGAATTATTATATTTAGAATCAGAAAACAAAGATAATTTTAGAATCACATAAAAAGCTATTTTCATTTTGAGAAGAAGAAAATAAAGTTATTACTGTGATAAGAGAACGAATAGAATCCATAGGAATCCGTACATGTAGGGAGAAGGCACATTGGGAAAAGTACCAAACAGAATTTCTAAAAACTGTTTTAGGAAATTTTTAGCTAAATACTGGAAAAGACTCCCATTTCTTTATGAAGTTCCAAACAAATGAATAAATTCATTTTATAAGATAGTAAATTAAAAGTTCAGAACACAAAAAGTCAGGTAACAGAAGGGTTTTTCAACAAAGTTTATTTATTTTCAAGGAAAAAAGGTCGTTTAAGGTTAAAAGCCTAAAAAAATGACCTGGTCATTGTTTCCCTTGAGCTGAGTTGCTTCCTTCTTTTGTGTCTAAGATGACTGACACACAATTTCAACTTTTCCTTTCTTATTTGGGGCATTGAAAGGCAGTCTTCCTCTGTTTGCTAACAAAGGTATTGCAAAATAAGCATGCAAAAATTCATATGACATAATGTAGTATAAAGACGTAAGAACTCAGGAGTGTGAATCAATTCAGTCACTTTGGGAAACAACTTCGCATTATCTGGGAAGGCTGAAAAAAAACCATGTTCTATAACACAGCAATTCCAGTCCATGGAATATACCCTAAAGAAACACAAAAGAAATTCACCTTTAGGTACACTGTAGTGAAATTTAAAGAAGATCAAAGAAGAACCAAAGTTCTTAAACAGAAAGAACAATAAATTACTTACCAAGGAATGGCAGCTAGCTTCTCAATAGCAACAAAAGAAAACACAACTCAATGAAATATGTTCAAATGTTAATATAAAATAATAATTACAATTGTCAACCTAGAATTGTATGCCATGTTAAGCTATCATTTAACAGTGAGAGTAAAATAAAGATATTTTCAGAGGAAAAACAGCATTTACTCCTAAGAGACTTTTATTGAAAGGACTTCTAAAGATGTCTTCAATAAGTGAAAATTGAACCCAGAAAGATGGGCCGAGCGGCCCACCCCATGCCCAAGCGGTTAGGTTCACACGATCCACTCCGTGGCCCGGGGTTTCGCTGGTTCGGGTCCTGGGCACTCTTGTCAGGCCATGCTGAGGCGGTCCCACGTAGCACAGCCAGAGGCACTCACAACTAGAATATACAGCTATTTACTGGGAGGGGCTTGGGGGGGAAGAAAAAGAAAAAGAAGGGGTGAGACGCAAGAAAGTATGGAGAGCAAGGAAACTGAGCACAATTTTTAAACCAGTAGATATAAAAAAGGGAATAAAGAAAATGTAATTACTCAAAAGAAATCAGGGAAGGAGCGGGGGAAAGGAGCAAATAAAGAGTATTGTAAATGGCAAATACAACATGAGATAGAAGGAATCTATCAATAATCTCTAAAAGAGGTAAATGGGGTTAATTTACCAGCTAAAAGATTGTCAGCTATATTCTTTTAAACAAGACATAACACTAAAACTTAAAGGACACCAACAGGTTGATAGTAAAAGGAGGGGGAGAGATATGCAAAGCAAATAGCAACCGAAAGAAAGCTGGTATACCTGTATTACTATCAAAGGGTAAAAAACAGACCTAAAGTCAAAAGCATTGTTATTAGGATAAGTAGAATTATTAAATAATGATAAAAGGAAAAATTTGCAAAGTAGTTATAATTGCGTTGAACCACCACGCACCTAGAAACGTAGACTCAAAATATTTAAAGCAAGAATTGACCAGCTTACAAGGAAAAGTTGGCAAATCTACAATCAGAGTAGAATTTTATAAACCATTTTAAGTAACTGGTTAAGTAAGCAAACAAAACATTAGTAAGAATATAAAATATTTAGACAACACAGCACACACAGAGAAACTTGCAAATGTCCTTTTTAAGCACACATGAAATAATCCTTCCCACATGGCAGCATATGATGTTATCACACAGATATCAAAGACATAAAGGCATATAACCCAGGTTATATGATGAGAATACAACATTAGGTTTCAACTATAGATAGAGTAGATATTTTTTAAAATTCTAAGGGAACACTATGAACAACTTTAGATAATAAATATGAAAAAATATCAAATGGATGGTTTCCTAGAAAAAAGTTTGAACTTACCAAAACACCTGAGGAGATGAAGGAAACCTGAGCAGGCTAAGGAAATTTAAACAGCACACAAAAATCGGCAACCCTGCCCTCAAAAAAGGCAGCTCTAGAAAGTTTTAAAAATGAGGTCACCATACCCTCAAGGAATACATGATAAAATTTTCACAAACAGTTTCATAGAATTCAAAGGGAAAACTATTCAACTAATTCCATGAGGGCAGTAGAACCTTGATACCAAAACTGAGCAAAGACCGTACAAGTAGGAAAACTTATAGGCCAATCTCACTTTGAATGCATATGCAAAAATCCCAATTAAAACATTGGTAAACTAAAACCAGCAAAGATTTAAAAAAAAAAAAACTATGGCCAAATAGTATTTATTCCTGAAATGTAAGATAACGTTATAAAATGTATTCCTATGATTCACCACATTAAAACAGTAAAAGTGAAAAGCTAAAAGATCATCTTAATATATGCAGGAAAAGCATTTGAGAATTAAAGGAGGGACCCATATTGCACAAGACTGTCCGAGAAACCTCTCTGAGAAGTTGACATAGGGTGAGACTTAAACAATGAGGGTTCTTAGGTTGTGAGCCACAGGCGCCAACCCTGGTAAATTCAAGTTTAAAAAGGCAATTTACGTGAAGGATATGGAGATACTCACAGGATTCAAAGGATGCCTGAAGTACAGCCTTAATTGTCCCACGGAATCAACATTTTCGTCACGGCAGTACCACTCCAGCCATTTCCATCACTATGTTCACAGTTCATACTCGGGGGAGGAAGCCTGCCACTGGCTCACCTTGTGACACATGCCCATCTCCTGATCAGGGTGCCTTAATTAACTGCCCCATGAGATCATACATCAAAGGAGAGAGGTAAGGAAATAGGCATGATGCTATCAAAAGAATAGAATAAATGCTGAGAAAGAATTGAACAGCATGTCCAAAGGTCCTGGGGCTGGAACAAGCCTAGCATATTTGAGGATAAGGAAGCCAGTGGGGCTCGAATGTAGGGAGAAGAAGAGTGGAAAGAAATGAGATTGGGGTTGGGCATCACTATTCAAGTGTGGCCCTTGACTGCCCAAATCAGCTTTCTCTCGGAGCTTGTTAGAAATTCATATTCTCAGGCTCCGGCTGAGAATCAAATTCCTGGGAGTCAGGCCTAGTAATCTGTGTTTTAACTAGTTCTCCAAGTGATTCTTAAACATGCCTAAGCCTGAGAATCACTGACATAGGAGTTTGTAGACCATAGTAAAAGTCTGGGTTCTATCCTAAGGGCAATTAGGAATTTCAAGCAGAGGAGTGGCGTGATCTGACTTGCGTCTTAAGATTCTAAGGGAGTACTATGTAGGAAATAGATTGAAGAAAGACATGAGTGAAAACAAGGAAACCAGTCAGGAGATTGTTGTAACAGTCCAAGAAGAAAATAATGGCCTGGACCAAAGTGATGGCAGTAGAGATAGAAAGAAATGGTCAGAAAAAAGAAATATTTTGGAGTTAAAATTATGAGGATTTGCTGATGGCTGTAGAGGATGAGAGAAAAAGGAAGAATTAATGATGACTCCCAGGTTTCTGGTTTGAGCAGCTGGGTGACTGGTGGGACCATTTATGACAGAGAAAACTGGGTGATGGGGGCCGGCCTGGGGCCAAGTGCTTACGTTCATGCACTCAGCTTTGGCAGCCCAGGGTTTCCTGGTTGGGATCCTGGGTGCAGACCTAGCACCACTTATCAAGCCACACTGAGGCAGCGTCCCACACAGCAGAATCAGAAGGACCTACAACTAGAATATACAACTAGGTACTGGGGAGCTCTGGGGAGAAGGAAAAAAAAAAAAGATTGGCAACAAATGTTAGCTCAGGTGCCAGCCTTAAAAAACAAAACAAAACAAAAAACTGGGTGATGATGGAAGAGAAAAATTTGCAGATGAAAAAGCATAAATTCACTTTTGTACACGTTAAGACTGAGATATCCAGATGGAGATGTCCAGCAGGCATCTGGATGTGAAGAGGAGTGGTTACAATAAGAGAGATAAATTTAGGGATCTTCATTGTAAAAGTGGCATTAAATATACAGGAACATATGAGATCATTTACAAGCAGCCTCCTTTGCAGAATTGAATAAAAACTACTAAACTAAGTAAACTATATTCAGAGCTAGTCTTTAGTGGAAGTCGAGCGGATGGCCACCTTCATGTTATGTTTTGAGAGTTCCTTGGCTCCTGTCCCGAATTTTTTTCACATGGAACCCTTACAATGAATGGTAGCTTGAATTCCTACATTAATAATTTTCTTTGGATTCTAAAAGAAGGGCAGATGTTAGAGATTTAATTGTCGGCCATCGACACCTCATATTTGATAAGTTCTCCTCTCCCCACCACTCCCTTGTAGATTGCAAGATCAAATAGGTTTTTCGGACAGAGAAGTAAAGTCCATAGAATGGGAAGCGCTGAAGAGAAAAGACGAGAACACAGAAGATCTGAGATGTCACTGTCCTAATTTGTGGGGATTTGATGAAAATGTAAGTTTTCGCCACAATTTAGACACAATTAAAGGAGACAAGACAATAGCACGTGCAAGCAGAAGAGACAAGCATGATGTGTTTGATTTTTCTAAATGGGGCAGCAATTAAAGTTAGAATTTAATTTAAAAGTTCTGTACTGATATAAAACATTCCAACTAACACAACGATACTTAGCCTCCTGTTTGTTCTGTTTCAGTTAAGTTGACAATAAACCATTTATAACTGCTATTTCCCCAATACTGCTTGTTTTCCTAATTGTAGACTTCTTTTCTGTTCACCGCGTATTTCCTGTATCAAGCATGAGTTTTTTCCAGCTATCAACTACGCAATTTCACTTCCTTGAAAGAGGCTTTGCATCTGGTGATGAGCTCTATAGCCTGGAAATTCTCCTAGCTTTCATCCTGGTTATAGTTGTCTTATCAATCTTGGCGATTCAGTGAAATGCACCTGCCCCTAATTTTTTCATTTCCAAAAATAAAGACGTGGGGGAACTATTTAATTACACTTGCCACGTGCTCAGATGATCAAATTAAAGACACTAGGTATGTTAGTAATAATAAGCAAATAATTAAAAAAGACATACATTGTATGAGAATTGCTAGAGTTTATTGCTATGTTTAGCCTTTCCTATTTTCACTTCCAATCTTCCTTCTCTGTCTTACCCCTTGGCTACTTCATAATGACTTCACTTTTTATTCCTTGGCCTCTTCATGTTCACTGCTAAGTAAAATTTTTAATTAGGCAAAGTTTAGTCTCAAACCTTTCCAGTCTTTCCTTTCAACATTGTTATTTCCCATCTTTAACTCTATCCCCAAGACACCAGTGGTCTCAAAATATTCCCAGACTTTTCCTTGTTCCCTCTGCTCCCCTCACTAATAACAATAACAACAGTGGCAGCAGCCATAACACTGTACTAAGCTCTTTTATACATTATTTTATTAATCCTCACGACAACCTTAGGTCCTACTATTGTGTTTATTTTTACAGATCAGAAAACCATGGTTCAATGACATTAAATAACTCATCCAAACTCATGAGCTAGTGAGAACAGGAGCAGACCTCTGGAGCTCTGGAACTGGGATTTGAATGCAAGTCCATCCACATCAGAGCCTGAACTCTGAACCGAAATGCTAAACAATGAGTGGCCAGTATAATATGAAAGAGAGGGCTCCAAGTTGAAACCAAATGACTCCTGTGTTATCTGGGGCAAGTAATGCAACCTTTTCTCCCTAGATTTCATCACGTTCTAACTCTGCATGGCTGTCCCGTCTGAACAGTACCTCTTATCCGGGCCTATCCTGCACTCTCCAATACCTGAGATTTACCTGTCTTAGATCTCCAAAGCTCTGCTTTCAGCTAACTGTCGTTTAGAAAACCGTTAATAAATGAATACAAGAGTCTTAGCCTTGTTAAATGTCTATACTTTATAGGGTATCTTCCAAAACCACAATACCTTAAAAGAAAATGAAATTTTAGATACCGAAATGAATAGATGGAAAAACTTAGGGGTTAAGAGAAGTCTTCCTGATATCCCTCAACTGTTACATCCTGTAGACTAGTGCTTCTCAGACTTTATTATACATAGGAACCCCTGGGAGTCTGTTAAAATGCAGATTCTGGTTCAGCAGGTCCGGGGTGGAGTATGAGACACTATATAGTTCCAGCAAGTACCCAGGTGATACTGATGCTGCTTCTAAATCGCTGCCAAACTTCCAAAGCATCATCCATCCCTTTTACAGGTGAGTCCATCTTCTTTAATCTATTGATTCTTTTCATGTTTTTCTTTACTAAGTAGCAAATTCGAGAAACTATAACATCTGATTTTCAGTTCCCTTTTTGGTTGACCCAGGAGGATATCCCTCACTTTCTTGCAAGCCCTGTGTGCACTTACAAAGATGTATTATATTTAATTCAATATATCTAGATGTTTTAGGATTGCCTAAACCTGCATGATTGTCTTCCAGTTAAAATAATAATAATAACAAATTACTTTTAAAAAACCAAAATTAAAACTCTACCTTAGAGGAATCAGGAATAATATGAGGACAGGAAGAATATTGAGAATTAAGAGTTCTACTTCCTTTTTTCGAACTTGTTTTTATTCTCAAAAACCTGGCGTATTGCAACATAAGGTCCAACCTGGCAGAAGAGACAAGTGATTCCTATGGAAGGCTTTTCCAGACAGCAAGAGCTACTCAGAAGTGGGTGTCAAAACAGTAAATTATCATACCTAACTCATTTTCAAAATACAGACTACTAGTTCTTAAACTTTTGGGAGGTTGAGAAATGTGAAGAAAGTTTTGTAGTCAAAATAAGCTTGCATCTTTTTATTTGCTAAAAAATTATTGTTTAATAAGTGTGACTTTTAAAAACATGAATTTTAAACTGAGGATAGCTCACTTTACTTTCATTAATCTACAAATTAATATGCTGATTGAGATCAGTCATATCTCAATAGATTGTTTTGCTTATACCTTACTTTTATCATTCTCAAGAAACTAAGTAAAGCTGAATTGAAATCACGGTTGGTAAGACTATTTACAGTGGAATTTTAAACAATAATTTTCTTCTGGTTTTCTTTGTATTAAATCGGGAGTCAGCCGGGTGAAAATCTCTTTCTGTTTACAATTAATTTTTTAAAATTTCCGGATAGCTTCGAGTTCCTTGCTATTTAGAATATGGTCCAGGGAGTTTGTTAGACTGAAAATCTTAGGCCCCACTTGAGAAAACACAGTCAGAATCCACACATGGAGAGGGTCATCAGGTGATCCAAAGACACGTCTGTGCCTTCTTAGATGGAAAGAACAGAACTCAATGACAAATTTTAAAGTTACAATAATAAAAGCATAACTGTATATTAAAAACAGATGCTATCAATTCTTTCTCAACACATCAGCTCTGAGAATTTTTCATACCAAAGCAGATACTCCTAAGGTGAATACTACAGTCATGCGCTGCATAATGTTTCTGTCAACGAAAGACCACGTATAGGACGGTTGTCCCATAAGATTAGTACCATATGGCCTAGGTGTGTAGTAGGCTATACCATCTAGGTTTGTGTAAATACGCTCTATGACATTCGCACAACAACAAAATTGCGTAATGACACATTTCTCAGAATGTGTCCCCGTGGTTAAGCGACACGCAACTGTATTCTTGTAAGGACCACCAATCATTCAGCATTTCTTTACAATACTGTGTACCATGTGACATAAAATTCTATTTCTTATTATTTTGTATATGTCATATCACATGTATGACATATCAATATATCATAAATTAGAAAATATTGTAAAGTCAATTTAAACGTGTAATTATTTCAGGGTTTTTCAAAGGAACCTGAAGTAAAGGATTAGACTATAAGAGAGAGAATGCCATGACTTTAAGTGCAGAAGTAAGAATCAAGTAACTGATTTCCATCTTTGAAATATGTGAGAGATCAGAGGACTAAAATATTAGTCACTGACTGTGGCATCGTTGTTTCTTTTTTACCCTGGTCTGGATCTTGTAACATTATTTTTCTCTTTCTCCCTTGGTGTGTGTCATCTTCCTATTTACTTGTTTTCCATGCATTTAACCTAGTTCTTTCCTACCATTATTCCTAGCAAGCAATTCCTTTCCTATTTCTCCACATTTATTTTGTCTTTACTTTTTCCATGATTATCCCTACTATCTGACCATTCTCTTTAAACAAAGCTTATTTACTTATTGCTTATTAATTGTTGTCTTTGTCCCTTCTCCCTATTCCTTGCCTATCCTTAACCTTTCCTCCACCCCAAATACACACACACATCACACTAGACCAAAAGCTCCATGTTTTGTTCACTGCAATGATCCGGCACAGAACAGCCCCTGACATGTAGTGGGGGCCCGGTGTATCTGTCCTGAATGAATGTAACTAATGATCAGTAGAGCTTCATCTCAGATGAAGATCAAACGTCTCTTCACTTGCGTACAATCTATTGTGTTGGCAGCTGTCTTATCACACTTCATCCTATAATACAGTTCCTGGTCCAGGTGTTTTGGACAGCTATCATCTTCCCTATGCATAGCAAATCCATTAAAGTCACATCATCACCAAATCTTCCAAAGATGTACCATATTCCATTGCACGTAGGAGGCACCCAATAGGCTAACTAAATTAATTTAAAACTCTTAGAAAAATAAAAAAAACTAAAAAGGGCCTCCAGATGCTAACCATACTGTTCCTACATTGCAACTAAGAGAATTTTCAAGTCTAATCTTTATCATTTCACGCTGTCCCCCGATTGCTAAGAAAGTTTACAAGTCTGCTTATCATTTCGTTGTTACAAGTGTTAAAAAAAGAGACAACAGGTCCAAAATGGAGTCACTTGTGCTAAGGCCCACATCGCCAAACCAAGACTTAATACCTAGTTTAATTACAGCCTCTCCCAGGAATAGAATCTTAAAACAGTCAATCTGGAATTGCCTGGTCGGCACTAGCGAGGCCATCTACTTGATGGACCCTGCCATCCCCTAACGGAAGATGACCTTGCCACAAACAATCTGCTCTTTGCTAGTGTAACCTTTGTCCCACTCCTTTCTGCCTATAAAAGTCTTTCATTTTGTACAGTTCTTCAGAACTCCTTTCTATATGTTAGATGGGGTGCCGCCCAATTCATGAATCATTGAATAAAGCAAATAAGATCTTTAAAATTTACTCCATTAAATTTTGTTTTTTAACACAAGGCAGATTTTAATTATATCAATCTACAATAATCTAGCTTGTCTATTCAGTTTCTGCAAGGCACTGGGCTAGGCCACTGGAGATACAAAGGTGACTGAGACACTGTCGTCCATCAAGAAGCTCACAGTCTAGAGGGAAGGCTGACACTGACGTAATAAATGGAATGCAGTACAAAAGCTTCTGTAGTTAAAGAATGTGTGATGCCGTGGAAGAATATAGAGAGAGGTCAGCTTTCCTGGGGAGATCAAGAAGGCTTCTTGAAGGCACTGAGTTGGGCTTCTTTTTTTTCTTCGTTTTATTGTATTTTATTTCTAATTTAATTTTTTTGACTCATTAATGCATTCGCATGGTTCAACATTTTAAGAGAATTAAAAGATAATGCAGATGCTGACAACACCAAATGCTGGTGAGGATGCGGAGAACAGGAACTCTCGTTCATTGCTCGTGGGAATGCAAAATGGTACAGCCACTTTAGAATACAGTTTGGCAGTTTCTTACAAAACTAAGCCTACTCTTACCATACCATCCAGCAATCACACTCCTCGGTAGTTACGCAAATGACTTGAAAACTAATGTCCACGCGAAAACCTGCACGCAGATGTTTACAGCAGCTGTACTCATAATTGCCAAAACTTGGAAGCAACCAAGATGTCCCTCAGTAGGTGAGCGGATAAGCAAACTGTGGTCCATGCGGACAATGGAATATCATTCCACACTAAAAAGACATGAGCGATCAAGCTATGAAAAGATGTGGAAGAAACTTACATGCATATTACTAAGTGAAAGAAGCTTATCTAAAAAGGATACATACTGCGTGATTTCAACTATATGACATTCTGGAAAAGGCAAAACCATGGAGACAGTAAAAACATCAAAGGTTGCCAGGCGTTAGGGGAGAGGAAAGGATGAATAGGCAGAATACAGAGGATTTTTAAGACTGTGAAACTATTCTGTATGATGATCTAGTGTTGGATACATGTCATTATACATTCATCAAAACCCATAAAATGTACACCACCAAGAGTGCACCCTAATGTAAACTATAGACTCTGAGTGATAATGATGTGTTAGTGTAGGTTTATCAATTGTAACAAATGTACTATTCAGTTCAGGATTTTGCTAGTGGGGGAGGCTGTCCTGTGTGGGGGCAGTGGGTCTATGGGTATATGAGAACTCTGTGTACTTTCTGCTCAATTTTGCTGTGAACCTAAAAGTTCTCTAAAAAATAAAGTCTAGGGGCCAGCCCAGTGGTGCAGCGGTTAAGTGCACATGTTTCGTTAGGCAGCCTGGGGTTTGTCAGCTCGGATCCCAGGTGCGGACATGGCACCACTTGTCAAGCCATGCTGTGGTAGGCGTCCCACATATAAAGTAGAGGAAGATGGGCACGGATGTTAGCTCAGGGCCAGTCTTCCTCAGCGAAAAGAGGAGGATTGGCAGCAGTTAGCTCAGGGCTAATCTTCCTCAAAAAAATAAATAAATAAAAATAAAGTCTATTTTTAAAAAGATCAGACAGTGAAAAGTATTGTTCTTATCCTTGATCCCTGGTTGCTCAAGTCTCCTCTTCATTGGCACCAGTGTTTCTAGTTTCCTGAGTGTATTTCCAGGGATGTTGAAGTATATGCAAATGATCTGTATCTATATCATATCATATCTATATCTATAGCATATATATTATATTATATATATAGATACAATTTCCTCCTTTTTTCCTCAAATGTTACTATACTACACACTCTGTTTTCCACCTCACTTTTTTCACTTAGTGCTATACCTTGGAGATTTTTGCTTATTGGTATAGAAAGAACTTCCTTGTTCTTCTTTATAGCTGTATAGCATTGTATGAATGAAAAATAATTTATTTAATGGGTCCCCTATTGGTGAATGTGGAAAATGTTTCTAACCTTTTCCTATTACCAAGAACTCTGCAATGAATAGTTTTGTACCTATGTCATTTTGCAAATAGCCATATATATTTATAAGGGTAAAATCCTAGAAATGGAACTTGTAAATCAAAGAATATGTGCATTTGTAATTTTAATATACATTCCCAAATTTTTCTATGTATGGAATTGTACCAAATAATACTCTCTGGCAAAGTATGATTGCAGCAGACTCAGCAAGAGTGTGTGATCAAACTTTTGGATCGTTCTCAACTTCCTGGTAAGAAATGGCATCATGTTATAGTTTTAATTTACATTTCTCCTGTTATGAACTAAGTATATATATATATATTTGAAAGCCACTTGTATTTCCTTTTCTGTAAACTGTTTATATCACTTGTTCATTTTTCTACTGATTATTGATTTGTGGGTACTCTTTATGTATAAAGGAAATCAACCTTTATCCATAATAGTTGCAAATATTTTTCTCAGTTTGTCTTTGACTTTATATCAAGTAGTTTTTGCCATGCAAATTTTTTTAAATATAGTTGAATTTATCAATATTTTCTTTTATGGCTTCAGTAATTTTGTGACAGAAAGGTCACAACTAGAGGTGATTTAAAAAATCTTCTCATAGAAATATTATAAAACATTTTTTATAGTTCTATTTTTTACATTTAAATATTTGTTCATTTTTAATTTCTCATTATGCAGGGTAAAAAGTATAACTCCACTTTTTTTTTTTCAGGTGACCACCTGGTTAATCCAACACTACCTTATTTCCCCACACCATCCCCACTGATGCAAGATGCCATTTTTATCATATGTTAAATTCTTCTGAGTCTATTTTTATGCTTTCTATTTTTCAATTGATTTTTCTGACTCTTCATGTGCCAGGACCACACCATTTTAATTATTGTAGCCTTATAATATGTTTTAACATCTTGTAGGTAAGTGCCTCTCATTACTCTTCTTTTCCAGAGTTTTTCTAGCTATACTTGCTTATTTTTCTACATTAATTTTAGAACCCCCTCGCCTAGTTTAGAAAAATCCTGTTGGTTAACAATACAGTATTGTATACTCGAAAGTTGCTAAGAGTAGATCTGAAATGTTCTCACCACACACACGAAAAAGATGACTGTGTGAGATGATAGATGTTACCTAACCTTATTGTGGTAATCATTTCACAATATATACAAATATCAAATCATCAATTGTACACCTTAAACTTACGCAGCGTTATATGTCAATTATATCTTAATAAAGCTGGAAAAAGTTCCTGTTGGCGTTTTTAGTGGGATAATATTAACTGATATATTTACTTAGGAAGAACTGATAACTTTAATGGTTTTGAACCTTCCTTCCGAGGTTATGGTATGCTGGTCCACTTGTTCAAGACTTTCATGTTTATCAGTTTTGTTTTCATATTTATTTGTATATCTCTTACATGCTTCCTGCTAAGTTTATTCCTAATATAGTTCTTTTTTTCTTTTATAAATGGAGTATTTTCTTCCATCACATCCTCTATATCTAGTTGTTTCTAGAAGGTATTAATTTCTGTGTATTAATTTTAAACATAGCCACCTAGTTAAATTATTTCATTATTTCTAGTAGTCTTAAAATTTTGATTGTCATGATTTATTGGGTTACAATTATGTCTTCTATGATAGGGATAATTTTACTTGCTCTTTCCCAATTTTTATTTCTCTTGTCAAAACATTTTGGCTAGTATATTGAGAAGAACAGTAGACAACAATAGCGGTAATAGTGAATATCCTTGTTCCAAAGGAAGCTGAATCTTGAAAAATAATCCTTGGAACACTTTTTATTTTAAGTAACAGAAACCAACTGGAGCATGCTTAAGCAAAATGGGGACAATTTACTATGTAGAGACAGGGTGTCTCACAAGATTCAAGGGCAACAGAAACCATGGGAGTGCTCTCTGTCTCTCTGTGTCCTCTGGTCCTCTTCCTGTGTCTGCCTCATTCTTTCTTCTTAGTCAGCTTACTCTGCCATTCAGTCACATTTGGAGGAAGAAGATGGTTCATATAGTTACTAAGTTGCATGTTACAGATTCAACACAAAGTCCTATTTTCCTTCAGTCTGAAAAGAAAGGATTCTGAGAGTTCCATTCTGGTCCATCCAACTGTGACGGATCCAACTATGATGACGAGAATAGGGTCACATTGCAAACATGGCTGCGTGTGGGCAGGAGAAGGGAGCAAGTACTTAATGACATCATTCTGAGATGGGCATTTACTCCAAAAGGCAAGTCTACGACAGTGTACAAAAATACATGTGTATAAATAAACATGCAGTTCATTCAGGAAGCTACAAAGCAGTTGGTTGTGATTTCTTAAGGCATATGAGCTTCCTGAAGATCCCCTGCCTTAGGTTGGCTTCTCTGGAAGCAGAGCCTGAGGCAGGAATCGGGATGCATGTCAATTACTGAGGCAGTGCTCTTCAAGCAAAACTAGTAAGGGAGAGAGTTAAGCATGATTGGGAAGAAGACAGCCACGGAAGGATGTAGTGTCGGGTAAAGTCCAGCCATGGCCTGATCTACAGGGATCCTCTGCACAAATTTCACCTCTTGATATAAGCAGGCAGGCCTTTTGTAGCCCCTTAGCAGTCAGTTATTGAAGGAGGTGCGTTTCCTGGCAAGGCAGCTGCCATCAACTGAGGGCAATTCTTCGGAGAAGCGGGTGTAGCTATGAGCCCTTAGCAGTCAACAGTAACAGCGGCTGGAAGTGGTGGGGACAACACACCCAAACAGCATCAAGTACATCCTATGTTAACATGCTTTCTCTCAAAACGTTGACAGATCAAGAAGATATCATTATGTTGCCACATGTGAAAAATATGAGGCAAAAATAGTTAGCTTTGCAATAAAATCCTTTGCCCATTTTATGTTTTCCATTTTCTCAAATTTCTTATAGTTGGAACTCCAGTTGGGAATCAGAATGGAATCAACCAACAGGTTGACATTTACCAAGCACCTATCACATGACTCACATTGTGCTCAGTGCTGCTAAGAATAAAAAGAAATGCAAGATGAGGATTCTGTCCTAGATCAGAAGGAATGATCAGACATGGTTAACGATAGCATTAAACCAGGTGCATCATACTGGGGATTTCAGAGGAGAGTCTTAGAATTAAGCTGCAGGAAAACGCTTACTCTATAAACTTGAGTAATGGTACTTAATATCTTTGCTCATTTATTGAGTGGGGTTTGAAATATTTTCCACCAACACTAAGGGAAGTTGAAAGAAATAACAATGGTAAGTTGTTCTAAATAACATAAAAGCAAGGACCAAAAGAAATACCAACTATATTGTGTTGCTATTGGGTAGATTCCATTAGGCAGAAATGGGAAGCGAAAGCCACAGAGTCATTTGCCTACACATTCATCTCCCTGGTGTAAGTGGGTATTGTTCTCTATCCCATGGCAGGATTAGAAATACCATCAGGGAACAAGTACACAAAGTTGTTATGGAAACTAGAAGGCTTCAGCTCAGAGTTATTTACAGAGAACTTTCAGGATTATCACATTCAATTAATTCAACTCTGTTTTGCTTTACTCTGTGCCACTGCATCTCAATCAAATATCTATTTTGAAGGGTCATTCAATCAGCTGTACCCGAGTGAAGATGGATTCAAGAGGCAGTGGATGGTGTAATTTAAGTGTGGCATCTTTGCATTACATGTTTGACGCTTGTTCACACTTGCCCCAACCATTGTCAAGTTTGCTGGTTTCCATAATACGGGAACAAAGTGGATGTTGACTGCTGCCACCAGCAGAGAACATTTCCTCCACATAGCTGCTGTCTGCGTTGCCCCCGATGCTGTGATTCTGCGGGACCTGCCTCTTCACATTGGCTCAACTCACCTTCGGGCTGGATAGCAACAGCTGCCTCCCGCCACCAATTTTGTTCTTAACTGTGAATCGGAATTTTTCCAGCTACCCAACAGGATCTTTGAAAAAAGTGGTGGGGTTCTTTTTGTTTTTGGAGAAAATGAGAATTTTCATAGCCTTTGAGGGATCTTTTGAACCGTTTGATGTTTCCGCAGATGAAACTGTGGAGGCTGTCAAGCTGATGATAAAGGTATGTACTTTGTCCCTGAGCCCCTAAGATGTTTATTAATTTTAACTGTGCAGTGAAGTTTAAACTGTGCATGAGGTAGACATAGTACTGGGGACATTTTTCAGCAAACAAGGAACCAAAACTATTTCAAAATATTGTTTGCTTACACAGTAGTCTGATAGGAATATTGTAACTATGGAGGTGTTAGGCAGGAAAAGGGTCAGGAAAAAAAAAATGTAACTTTTCCTTATGAGATTTGTAGGCTGTGTATGGGCCAGATGGTATTACTGCAATTCTTCGTGAAAGGATACAAACAGGACACTAACTCTAGGCTATGTAAGTGGAGCATGCCAGTTTTCAGATGGCTTGTTTGGTAAGCAACAACTATAAAAAACCAAAGGATTCTGGAGGTGGAGAGGACTTCAGAGACCTTCTGGGTTACAGCTTCATTTTGCATCCAGGGAAAACAGAAGCTCAGAGAAGTTGTTACCTAGGATCCATGTTACCTAGGATCACAGAACCAGCATAAGCAATAATTTGGGTGCAGTCACTTCCTTATAAATTTCTTACAAATATTCACTCTAAAATGGGAAATTAGGACAAGTATTTAGGTCCTGACCATCAAATGGTATTTAACTTGGAGATGACCATTCCCATTTGCTAAGGAGTACTTATCAAATCATAGTTAAATGATATTTAGTGGATTACAGTGATCACTGAAATCTAGATCTTCTAACACTGAGGCTCATAACTTTTACGTATCATGGATCCTTTGGCAGTCTGGTGAAGCATATGGATTCCTCAGAATGTCTTTAAATGCTAAAATAAAATACAAAGAAAAGGAAACTAGCTATATTGAAATACAATTTTCAAGTTTAAAAACAAATTAGTGATATAGAAACATCTGGGCTTCTTTGCTAACACAATAACAAGTTCTAGCAGTGTATCTAATAACTATTACAATTTCAAAGTAGTGATCAGTATAAATAATATTTTGAGATATCTACGACAACTGTAATGTGATATGAAAATATCTGTGATTTCTCTCCATGACAAAGTCACAGGTACAGCCAACAACTGCTACTTTAGTATGTTGCCTACATGCATAATTGAGAGAAAATATCAATTTCATTTGGAGTTAATAAAAATAAAATATAGTTTTTTCCCATCTAAATTCTATCTATAAACTTTTGGGTAGTTCTGAAGAAGCCAAGTTAAGAACCTCTGTCTAAAATATCTTCCCTCTTTCCCAAACAATTTTATAATGTTCAGTGGAAAAATGTAAAAGAAAAGAGATTACATTGCTGGTCTAGAAATGTAAAGATGTACTATTTTAATAATATGCTATTGATTTTTAAGGATTATTTCCACATTCCCCTCTCTGAGGACGAACAAGGCAGGCGGTATCTGGAGCTGACGTATGCTGGAGCAGCCCTGAAGGACAGCTGGAGTCTTGCTGATGTTGGAATATCTTTTTGTTCAACTCTCAAATGTTTTGTTAAGGTATGATGATCTGAATGACACCTGTCCAAGATGTCTTCCTCGTTTTGAATAAACTTGTGGGTGGTACCATAACTTAGAAAGAGGATTACTCTTCTTGCCTTCTCTTCTCTTCCGTTTGGATGACTGGTCTGATGCACAATTTGTGCTGTAAGGGGATAAGGTGCGGAGACCGGAGAGAGCTCCCTCTGTTTGCTCCTTCTCTCCCTTCCCCCCCATCCTCCTGGCTGCCTATCGAAAACAGCCATCACAGAGCAACCAGCAAACCAACACTGGGATGAGGCCAAGGACGGATCTGGAATACTGATGTGGGAGAAAGATTGGGAAACTTCCGTGGGTTCACAGTGAATTAGGGGCAGCGGAGGGAGGAAAGGGAAGAAATTCTCAGTACCAATAAGAATGAAGGGGCAGTTTCTACATCTACAGCAGCCATGAAATAGGTGTGCACACAACAGAGACAGCCTTTTTCATTTATAGTGTCCTTAGTCATGGTGCTTAATTTGGGGTCTATGGCTGGGCTTTAAGAAGTTTACAAAACCTAAAATTGCAAAATATGCAAAATTATGTACCTGGAGATTTTCTGGGTGGAGGATCCTTAACTTTTGACAATTTCTTAAAGAGACAGGTGGTCTAAGGAGTTTAGGAGCTGCTCCCTAAAGTAGAAATATTATTCAGTACTAGTTTCTTACCCTATATGAAAACAAGAGCCTCAAGGAACTTGTAAATTAAATATTCTCTGTTAAATGGGACACTAATTTGTTCATATTTAGCATTAAGAAAAATTTTTATGGTAGCCAAAGCTCTTTTTATTTTCATATGTTTTATTAATTGACTAAGTGGGAAGTCTGTGTTTAAAAGGAATACTCTAGAATATTTGTTAAGTAGCAAAAATAAGTCACAGAAAGATAAGCATTGTATGATCCCGTTTATGTAAACAAAAACACATATGTGTATGTGTTTTTAATGTTTTATGAGCATTCATTCATGTATTATTTTTATATTCTTGATGAATGTTTAATTATCAAAGAAGGGAATAAAAACAACTCTGATTTCTTCTACTTTTCTCCCTCTGATTCTCAGAAAATTATAGCATAATATAGTACTTTTTTAAACAGACTAAATTCCATGTCATTTCTTAAATGTCTTTTCTTTACATCTTTAAATATTTACATACTGTGGTTTTGGTTCTGTACGGGACAAACCCTCTGAAATTTCCTGGAATTTTCCAAAGCCAATGATTATGTTCAAGACTTTTGCTGTTTGCTTCCTTGGAGATTGTGTATAAGGTCAATGCAAATATGTGAGCTGGCTGGAGGAATCTGACTGAACCTTGGCTACTCAGGGATGGAGATAAAAGTATGTTAAGAATGTGGATAGGATACTTTTTTTAACTAAGCACTGACTTTTATTATTTAAAATTTTTAAATTTTATTTATTTTTGACTAGTACATTCACATGGTGCTCAATTCAAAAGGTAAAAAGGATATACACTAAAAAGTCTCCTCCTACCTCTGGCCCCCAGTTTCCCTCCCCAGAGGCAACCTACGTTCACAGCCTGACTTATAAAAGTATTTCATAGGGCCAGCCTGGTGGCGCTGCAGTTAAGTTCACACCTTCCACTTCAGTGGCCCAGGGTTCACCTGTTCGGATCCCGGATGCGGACATGGCACCACTTGGCACGCCATGCTGTGGTAGGCATCCCACGTACAAAGTAGAGGAAGATGGGCATGGATGTTAGCTCAGGGCCGGTCTTCCTCAGCAAAAAGAGGAGGATTGGCCCCAGATGTTAGCTCAGGGCTAATCTCCCTCAAAAAAAAAAAAAAAGGATTTCATAAATTCTGCCAATAAAGCATCATCTATCCCAGTGAGCCCAGCTGCCCTTGCACTGAACTCTGACCTTTCCCTGGAGTTCTAAACTGCTAATGACAAGAATGGAATGTAGAGGTCAAAGACTATTCAAGAGAGCCTAGGCAGAGTACCATGAGTCACAGGACCAGCCAATGCTTAGGATGTAATTATAAACTCTCAGGGTCCATGGAACTCTTACTGATCTTAATGTTCGCCTTCTCCAGTAGAATCACCTTTAGAAAATTTCTTATCGCTAGATTTGGGGAGGAAAATAATATCTTGAATAAGGAAGAGAGTCACCTGCAAAAGCTATAAATGTTGGTTTCCATCCTAACTTGGTTCCTGTTCAGATGAGGTGATAAAACAGGCCTATTCTGAAGTCCACAATGTTTACTGGGCGTGTGCGATAACAATCCAAGATGGGCTGACAGCAACAGAATACCACGTGCAAGCGTCCATGCCTCAAAGAATGCAGTCAGACCAGCTGCACTGTTTGATCTCTTAGGTAACCCAGGGCTGCGTTCTCTCAGGCCATTGCTTCATTGCACAATGAGATGCATACAAACTTTAGTACCTTTCCTATTCAACCGCGTTCCTGCATGCAATTAGTTCCACGTTCCGAGAATCGAGGAAAGCTAAAGTCTCTTAATTTACTTTGGAACAACTTAGAAATATCATGATGTGAACCAAAAACTTGGCAAGTAAGCAATTTTTCTTTTCCAAAAGGTGCAAGTAGATACTGTTATCAAATGAATCCACAGTATTTGGTTTCTTTATTGTGCTTATATTTTTGTGTGAATTACGAGGTTTTGCTTGGTTGAGAAGAGGGAAAGACATTAGATAAATTAAGAGGTGGTCTACTCTTCAATACATTTTTAAAGTAGACAATAGATTTTCCAGTTTCCCTGCACGTTACACCTTCTCCTTTAACGGTAATGTAGACACATTTGGAAAAGTAAATAGTGAGGCAAGAACATTGCATTAACTCTTCCTTCTTTGGGAAAAAACCCCTACGGAAACCATAAGAAATACTTTCTATGGTGTACGTCTCCAAGTTCTGTTAACACAGGTGTCGGTCCTGCTCATCCTTTGCTGTGCTGTTACAGTTCACCGCGTTCCTGTAAACCACGGTATGAGGGCTGCGAAGGCCGGGATTGTGGTCCAGCAGGTCGGGCTGCTCTCGCCTTCAACACCTTTATTCTAACCCATGTTATTGTGGAAACTATTGCTTGGGTTTTGTTCATTGTTGTCACCCAGTGCCTAGAATAGTACCTGGAACACAGTAGGCTCTCCATAAATATGTGTTGAATAAATGAGTTTATAAGGGCCTTGAGAGAGAAAGCATGAAAATGAACAAGAAGGTACATAATTGTCAGAAACGTTATAGCAAAGCATCCAGGTGCATTTCAGGGTTTGGATTCCCTCCTTTACTGTGGCATCTCTCTACCTCCTCTTCCCACAAGGCATGGCACTCCCGTATCCTTGCACTTTTCCCTATCCAGCATCAGGGTTCTTAGTTGCAAGCAGCAGAAATGAACCCTGGACAATTTAAGCAGAAAATAAACGCATTCAAAGGCTGGTAGGTGGTTCACAGTCTTGACAAGAAGATTGGAGAGTTGGGCTCAGAGATTCCGCAGCCAGAAACAATTTCTAAATTGGGCCCCAGAACCAGCCCAGGAAGGCTACCACTGCAGCTACCTCTCTGCCCTCAGAGCAGGCACTGGACACTGCTGCCAGCCTTGCTGCCAGGCCAGCAGTGCTTCAGACCTGCCTCTGACACGGAGAATTCCCTGTGTCTGCTGCTTCTCTGCCCTACTATCTCCTAACGCAAAGCGGGGCTGGGTGGGTAGGCCTGACAGGGGGCGCCCTGGTCACATGTCCACGCGGTACTGCAAAGTGGGCTGAGAAGCAGCTGCCGGGGATGCTGTGCCTTCTAAAGTCTGAGCTGGGCTGTCTCCCTGACACTCCTTCTGGCTGCCCTGCCTCCTTCTGTTGCCATGCTTCCACCAACCAAGGGCTGAGGGTAAAACTTAGTTCATCCTTTCTGGCATCCTTGAAATGTTGTTTTACAGTGAGAGACTGGATTAATTGTGGTACCACTGAGTAGATGTGTATCAGACAAGTTGGAGTAGTGTGAACTATATTAACAGGTCTAAAACGGACTCAACATAATACACATTTTAGCTTTGAAGAGGCACTCTTAATGTATAAACACCAAATCCAGGAGATAAATAGTATGTGAATTTAGATTTTAAATACATTTTATACACAAAATATGTATAAACAAGCTTCTTAAAAATGCATAGTAATGGAGTTGGCCAGTGGCAGAGCACTTAAGTGCGCACGTTCCGCCTCAGCGGCCCGGGGTTCACAGGTTCAGATCCCGGGTGTGGACATGGCACCACTTGGCAAGCCATGCTGTGGTAGGCATCTCACATATAAAGTAGAGGAAGATGGGCACGGATGTGAGCTCAGGGTCAGTCTTCCTCAGGAAAAAGAGGAGGGTTGGCAGCAGATGTTAGCTCAGGGCTAATCTTCCTCAAAAAGAAAAGAAAAGAAAATGTATAGTAATTCATAAACAAAAACATGTTTCTTAAAAAATGGCTATCTTTTCTAAGATGAGCCATAAAGAATAGTATGCAAAGAATTTTCGAAGAAAGATGTTTCAATTCAGTGTTCTAGACTCCACGTATGACCTCTCCAGGATGACTATCATCCAAAAAGAGAAGTTTAGGAAGCTAAGATGTTCATGAAGACATCTCAACTTGATTTCATCCAGCTCAATAAAAACAAATGCTATTTCCCCTTTTCGTCTCGTCTGGAATATTTGGGGCAAGTTTCCGCTTATTTGGTGCACAATTTCAAAACAGCAAAATACGAAAAAGCAGAACTTGTGAAAAAAGTCCAGCAGTGTTCAAAATTTGCTTTAACTTCTTTCTTTCCATCTGTTTCTCTTTAACTTTTCCTATTTTATTGTTAATGCACATGTATGTATTTACAGTGAGTTTGCACTTGTTTTTTGAAGACAAAAGAGAAATTATTCCCATGAAACAGATCTATGTATTTGTTTTTATTGAAAAGTAAGACACTTTGTATGTACCTCCTACCATGGTGTTTTGGTTTGTTTGTAAAGGAAAAAAATCCGATTTTACGTATGTCCAACAATGATTTGTGTATGACCTTGTTTATTTAACAGCATCTGACTTCCTTGGGTAGAACCATCAGTGTTCCCTCACTCAGGATCTTTAGGGAGGGGCATCATCTAGACGCAGAGATGCTTTCTCTTATGCAGATAAGGTGAGTTGGAAAGTTGCAATCAGCACCTACCTGCTTCCTCTCCATATAACCACCGTGAAGAAGTGTCTCCAACTGGTGTGTCTCATTAGAACTTAAAATGGGTTTTCCCACAAAAACAAGGTTTATAAAAGGTGTATGTATTGAGTTAAAATAGTGCGATGAACTATGTTCCAGATACATTATGAATTAAAGAAGCCTGAAAAGTTCCCAAGTGCTAAAAAAATGAACAAACTCTTTAGGCGTTCATTTCTTGAGATTTAAGAACCTGGCTTCGTTAACAGTTGATAGTATTTTCTTCCTTGCACTTTTGATTTTCATCTAAAGATTGCCAGATGTTTTGCAATGCTCCCTCGTTATCACTTGTTTCGGAGCTGTATGAATGCCTCGGATACCGATGTTTACTTTATGTGTATGTGACCCATCTATTCCTATTCTGAGAAGCACCTGTAAGCTTGTTTCTCTGCCCTGGTAGAGGAGCTAGTCAGCTCTCAGAGTGACGGGGCCTTTGCTGCTTTGTTTGCACATTAATTGCACATTTAATTTTACATATAAATCAGGACCCATGCCAAGAGCTAAAGAGAAGTCAGAGGAATCATAAAAGAAATAAGGAACAGCTATTACATAAAACGTAACATTTCTCTCTGCCTCATTGTCTCTCTATTCAGTTTCATACGCATTTCTCCCCGCCCATAGACGTCACGTGGATTCTGTTGGGCAGATGCTTGCCCTGACCGAAGCGTAGGAAAGCGGGCGCCGTGGGGACCGGAACGGCTGAATCTGTGCCCCTCAGTTTTTGTTGAGTGGGCTTGTGAGGCGCTGTGGAGAAAGAGCCTCCCAAGCTCTGCAGACTCAGGCAGCAGCTCAGCTTGCAGGGCGGCTTTATGCTCAGCCCCAGAGGCCGCGTTTGAGTTACTGCTCCCGGGGATGTGAGTTACTGGATCAAAGCACTGCTGCCTAAACTTTCATCGCTAACCTTACTCCTTAAGGGCTCTTTCAAAGAGATCTGCATGTTGATTCTATTACGGCCACGCGTTATCTGGGAGGCGGGGAATGCATTTAATGCGTGATGAGCCTGAAGCAGGGAGGGGCCCCTGGAGAAACCGGAGACGCATTTGGTGTGGGGGGTGGAGGGCAAGAGAGCAGGGAGCGGCTGGAGACCCCTTGGGGACCCTGGAGGCCAGATGCCCGTTCTCGGCTTTGCTTGCCCCCCCGCCCCCCAGAGCCCCTCACCGCGCTCGGCGGCTGCTCGGTGCGCGCACCAGCCAGGCCAACAACCCGGCAGTGAAGAAAAACACGATTGTCCTCAATCCGCTGAAGAGGAAGTGAAGCCAGTTTCATTTTTTTTTTGTTAGAAATGCGAAAGTGTTAGTAATCCTTCCCTCCCTACCCCCTTCGCATTTTCGCTGCTCGCTGGGTTTTTAATTCGGGTTGGCTTCATGCAGCTGTTGCTAACGGCAGGATTACTATTTTCCCAGACTTTCCTTCTGAACTCTGCTTCAGACGTCGCAGTTCCACTTGCTTTCCTATTCAGACTGCAAAAGAAAAGGAACAAAGGCAACTATTTTCCCGTTATATTTAGTACTTCCCTTTTTAAATAGTAAAAGTAAATACATGTGGTTATTAAAAAAAAGTCGAGCCATTCAGACAGTGAAGAGCATACAATGATAAGCAAACCTCCGCTCCCACCCTGAACTCGGTCCACTGTCCAGAGAGAACCTCACAGGAAGGGTTCTTTTTCAATTGAGGTAAGGTTGGTTTATAACATTACATACATTTCTGGTGTACATCGCTATATTTCAGTTTCTGTGTGGCCTACACCGTGTTCGCCACCCAAAGTCTAATTGCCGTCTGTCACCGTACACGTGTGCCCTTTTACCCGTTTCGCCCTCTTCCCGCCTCCCTCCTCTCTTCCCTCTGGTAACCACCAATCTTTTCTCTGTGTCGATGTGTTCGTTTGCTGTTGTTTTTGTCTTCCACAGATGACTGAGATCGTACGGTATTTGACTTTCTCCCTCTGACTTATTTCACTTAGCATAATGCCCTCGAGGTCCATCCATGTTGTCACAAATGGCCGGATTTCATCATTTCCTACTGCTGAGTAGTTTCCATTGTGTATATATACCACACTTCTTTATCCATTCATCTGTTGATGGGCACTTAGGTTGTTTCCAAGTCTTGGCCATTGTGAATAAGGCTGCAGTGAACACAGGGGTGCATATATCTTTTTGAATTAGTGTTTTCATGTTCTTTGGATGAATACCCAGAAGTGGAATAGCTGGATCATACTGTAGTTCTATCCTTAATTTTGGGGGGAATCTCCATACTGTTTTCCATAGTGACTACACCAGTTTACGTTCCCAACAACAGTGTATGAGAGTTCCCTTTTGTCTACATCCTCTCCAACATTTATTTCTTGTCTTTTTTTTTTTTTTTTTACTGAGGAAGATTGGCCCTGAGCTAACATCTGCTGCCAATCTTCCTCTTTTTTTTTTTTGAGGAAGATTAGTCCTGAGCTAACATCTGCCACCAATCCTCCTCTTTTTGCTGAGGAAGGCTGGCCCTGAGCTATCATCCGTGCCCATCTTCCTCCACTTTATATGTGGGACGCCTACCACAGCATGGCTTGCCAAGCGGTGCCATGTCTCCACCCGGGATCCGAACCGGTGAACCCCAACTGGCAAACCCCGGGCCGCTAAAGAGGAACGCGTGCACTTAACCACTGCGTCACAAGACTGGCTGCCCTATCTTCCTCTTTTTTTTGCTTGAGGAAGATTAACCCTCAGCTAACATCTGGTGCCAATCTTCCTTTATTTTCTGTGTGGGTTGCCACCATAGCATGGCTGATGAGTGTGTAGGTCCATGCCCAGGATCTGAACCTGTGAACCTGGGCCACTGAAGCAGAGCATGCCAAACTTAACCACTATGACGCTGGGCCAGCCCTTTCTTGTCTTGTTAATAATAGCCATTCTGACAGGTGTGAGGTGATATCTCATTGTAGTTTTGATTGCATTTCCCTGATAATTAGTGATGTTGAACATCTTTTCATGTGCCTCTTGGCCATCTGTATAGCTGTATATTGGAAAAATGTCTGTTTGTATCCACTGCACACTTTTTTGACTGGGTTCACTTTTTTCTTGTTGAGTTGTATGAGTTCTTTATATATTTTTGATATTAACTCCTTATCAGATATATGATTTACAAATATTTTCTCCCAGTTGGTAGGTTGTCTTTTCGTTTTATTGATGGTTTCCTTTGCTGTGCAGAAGCTTTTTAGTTTGATGTAGTCCCATTTGTTTATTTTTTTCTTTTGCTTTCCTTGCCTGAAGAGACACAGTATTCAAAAAGATACTGCAAAGACTGGTGTCAAAGAGTGCACTGCCTATGTTCTCTTCTAGAATTTTCATGGTTTGAGCTCTTACTTTCAAGTCTTAAATCCATTTTGAGTTGATTTTCGTGCATGGTGTAAGGTAGTGGTCTACTTTCGTTCTTTTGCATGTGGCTGTCCAGTTTTCTCAGCACCATTTATTGAAGAGACTCTCCTTTCTCCACTACATATTCTTGGCTCCTCTGTCAAAAATTAGCTGTCCGTAGACGTGTGGGTTTATCTATGGGCTCTCGATTCTGTCCCATTAATAACCTCACAGAAAGGCAGTTGGAAAATTGGCGGAGGGTGTAGAATCCACAGTTCTTCCAAATTAAAGTCCAGCATGATGGAGGCGCTGCTTCTAAACTGGCCTCCACAAGAACAGTGTGGCTGTGAACCATCACCCTCCTCCTGGGTATCTGGGTCTGCGGGCTGAGGACTGAGAACCGTCTCACGGCCCCGCCACGTCTCCTTCACTTTGCTCAAAGCAGGAGGACTCATTGACATCCTCAGGGCAGAAGAGCAAGACCCAGCCCAGAAGTCAGAGAACTGAACTGGCCTCTGCTTCATCCTCACCACCTGTGTTGTGGGAGCTGGAGGCACTCAGAGCCACCTCCAAGATGTTTGTCCCTTGTCCTGTCCTCCAGACAGTGCTTATTCCTGAGCTGCCTCCTTTTCTCTCCCCTTAGGAAGAAGATAAGCCCACTCTCTACGTGTTCAATGCTGTGACCCAAGAGACGATGCCGATAATGGAGAGCATTTCCCTTCTTGGTAAAAAAGTGTCTGATCTGAGAACACTGGTATCTCTGAGGTGTGGCTTCCCCGTGAGCGTCTTCTGCCTCAGGACCCCAAAGGGACTGGAGATGTATGACTGCAACACCCTCAGGGACTACCAGACTGACATCGGTACTGCTCTCTGCATTTGATACCATGTGATCCTACTGTTCAGTACTAGGGCCTTTGATACCAGATTCGCAACAGAGGAGGTGTCTCTAAACTAAAACCTCTGTAAGCGCAGTGTGGGTGTAAATGAGCAACACTTGTCTCTGGTGCCTGGGTCTACAGACTGGGAAATATGAACCATTTCATGGCCCTGCCATGTCATCTTCTCTTTGCTCAAAGCAGGAGAACTTGTTAATATCCTCGGGATGGAAGAGCAAGACTCAGACCAGTTTGTATTTTTCTCTTTCAAAATATATGTCAAGCATATTTAGAAGCAAGTTCAAGTGTATACTCTTTTTCCTCTTTTTAATGACAGTAGTAGCATGTGATGCACACTGTTCTGAAACTTGCTTTTGGCAATCTCGTTTTACAGTATTGTCAGTTATATGGAACAATCTTCTAAGCAGTGTGAAGCCAATACTGTGCAGGTTGAACAGGTGCCTCAGTGAGCTGGCATTCATCCCTGATGGGCAGAGTACAACCTCTCTCTAAGTACTGTACCTCCAGGTCATGTCTGCTGTAGCCAAACATCATTAAGCCAAACTCAAGTACTGTCATATTTGTTTTAACCATGTTGGAACCTTGTAGAAAGTCTTGCTTGAAGTGAATGAGTCTTTGCCGACATTAGCGCTTCCTTAGGTAATGTTGTGCCGTAACATTTGTTGCAACGGAATTTGAGTTCTCCCAATTCATAATAGGGCCTGGTAGACATCCTTGAGTGAAGCAGTTTGCTTTTTATAACTGCTAAATTTGCATTTATTATTACTTCCCCTATTATATTTGCTTATTCTTTCATGTTATTTTTAATTGAGGCTCTCAAAACTTTGACATCAGTTGCCATCCCTGTTTTTGATCAGAAGAAGCAAGGTTCTGGGATTTCTCCCAAGAGTACCTCACTGTAAAGCACACCGCTGTTCTGCGTGCTTGCTGGGGGACCAGCCCTGCCCAGACATGGCAGGGCTCACGTGAGTGAGGGCACACAAGTGGTATTTGTCCCCAAGCAACTTATAATCTAGTTATTTAATGAAATTCCAAAGGAAAATGAGCAAACTAGGGTGACTGTTCTTCAGGCCTACGCTGCTCAGATCACGATGCGACATTCTAGAGCTGGAAGAGAATTTAGAAATGGCTTGGCCCAACTCCAAATTTTTATAGATTTAAAGAAAGCACAAAGGTTCCGAATGGTTAAATGACCTGTATTGCTCAGGTGTGTCAAGAACAACACATCGGCCCCTCAAATGGTCCTCTGGGAGTGAGGGTCTTCAGATGTAAGGTTGGAGGCTTGAGTGTGACCGGGGTAGATGCTCTGCCACGGTGAGAATACAGGGCATGCAAGGAGAGGCAGGGAAAGACGGGCCTCGAAGGGAAGGAGGAGGAGTCTTTAGCTGGCTGTCTGACTTTGCCTAAAGCAGTGCAGCATTCTGGAAGTAGCCAGCCCACCTTTTTAAACTGGAGGGAAAGGAGTGCTTGATCATCCTCTCTTCCAGGTTCTCCCCTTGCCTGTCCGGGGTCATCCCTGGTGCTGTCAAGAGCTGAACCTTGACCCCTTTCCAAAGGCAGTGGAAAATCAGAAGGCTTTGGAGAAGCAGTCAAATTCAGGTTGAAAATAAAAGATCTAAGGAGCTCAATTAGTCACTGCATATACCAGTTCATACAGAAATAGACAAATCGGCCTCTGTACTCTGGGCCTTCGCAGTCAACAGGTGGAAAGGAGCATGCACGTGTCCTCGGTTATAATCCAATAAGCCAGATCAGCACAGGTTGAAGGGCTCAACGGAGGCCGTTCTGGGGACTGTGGGGCTTGAGCATACAACGATGTGGGAAACATGGATCATCTGAGAGGAGGAAGGGAAGACATTCCAAGCTTCCAGGCCAGGAGAAAAGCACGAGCCACAGGTTCACGAACATGGGCTTAATCCAGGAGGGCAGAAAACAGGAGACTGTTCTGAAGAGGGGAGGACCCCCGCTGAGACCCATGGGAAACACAGCTGAGGTCAGACTGAGGGGTCTCAGGGTGAGGCCATGAGCGCAGGTTTGACGTGTGCAATCAGAGCCCCGTGCATTCTGGAACAGGAGTGTTTCAACAGAAGTTGAATCTGATCGCAAGCAGCATGAACTATAGAAAGGAGTGTGGAGAGCCTGGAAGCAGGGGGGTGTGCTAACTGGCACTTTTGGTAACCCCAGCATTAACTAGTTCCACTAGCAATGGAAACGACAAACCTGAGAAACTCAGGAAGGAGAGACGGAATGTCATGCTGGATCACATAAAAGGAGAGGGAAGCACCAAGGCCGGTCACCAGGACAGCGGTGGTGAAATTGGGAAAAGGAGATTGTGTTTTGGGTCCTAAGCTTTAGATATAAGCAAACTCAGACAGTATGTTTTTTTCTGGAAGTAACTCAGCTAGTACTCAGCTAGTGGCAAAGCGGTGAGTACAACTGTGGAGTGAGGGCTTGAGTGACGGGGCTGGGTTAGCAGACATTGCTGTGGGCGTCCTGCCCTTAGAGCTGGGGGTTGAGCCCTGTAAGAATAATAGAGAGGGTCATGTCAAAGTCCAAGGGCCAGCGCTCAGAACACGACAAAGGCAGGGCAAGAGGACAGAAGAGGAGTCAGAAAATGAGACACAGAAAGCCGTCAGAGTCGCGGGAGAACTGGGACTTTGCGTTGTCCCAGATGACGAAGGGGATGCTGTCCGGATGCTGGTAAGAGACCAGAGACGAAGTCTGAGAAAAACCTGTTGATCTGGCTTAAAGGTCATTGGTGAGCTTGGAGAGAGTGGCTTTAATAAAGTGGATGGAGACAGAAAGATCGTAGGGATTAAGAAGATAAGTAATAAAGGGACAAAAGGCTTCTTTGGTGGTAGAACATTTAATAATTAATTTATCAAGAATTTATCAAAGCTAAACATCCGCTAATATGTGTGATTCTGGGACTTGAGGCTTAGTGGCATGTCATACAGGTCCAATACACACACACACACACACCCCTTCTCTTGTATCAACCGAGATGAGACAGATGTTCATTTTCGCCCCATTTCTAGCTCCTGAGTCTCTATCCTGGCTTTGCTTTCCTCTTGCTTATCCACATGCTTACCTGCTTGCTATTCTGTCTGTGCCCTATGTAAGCTTGTAGAAAGACATTAATCCTTTCTGGAACAAGATGTGCCTAAGCAAATGAGAAAATGAAGGAATGCCTCCCCGTTACAGGACGATGCCTTTGGGACTTCTCACGGCATGCACTCAGGGCCCGCCTGAACACGTCGCATCTGAGAGACTGTTCCAGGAGCAGGGCCCATCAGCTCAGACCCTGAACTCTGGGCTGGCTCCGGGGTCCCTCGACCAGCCCTTAGGCCTGTGGAGCCTGACTGTGCCATTTCAGTTCCTTTTAGAGATGGGAACACTGAGGCTCAGAGGAGTGAAGGGACCTGCTCGAGGTTATGGTGCTCCGGCACTCGGGATTGCTCCTTTCCCACAAGCGACACTGCCAGCTCGGCACACCTTGATTGATCCCTACTTTTGTTGGAGCCCTTGAAGCTCTGATCCATGTTTTGTTTTGCTCCCCATTAGGGGAAACCCAAACCAGAGGAATGGTTTCCACATTCAGGAAGAAAAAGCCCAAATCAGATGGGCAGATATTGACCCCAGAGTATGGATGAGGATCCAGAAACTTGGGGTACAGGGACCACCAGGGAGAGGCTGGAGCCGATCCCCTGGAATAAGCACTGTTGCTCGCACCTGCTTTCCTGCGGGGCTGGGGCATGGTGGATGGGTGTGCAGGTGGAAAGTGGGCGGATCCAGGTTTTGTAAATGCATACAATTTTGGGGGTCCTCTTTAAAAAAATTCAAAATTAAGAATAGAGAATTAGAAAGCTCATGTTGTGAGAGGCCTGAAGCTTAAGTCTTGCTAGTTTTACTTTCATTTCAGTAATAGATTTTAGTTACATTTTCCAGAGCAATATAGCATTTTTCAAGTAAATTTCTACTTTTCAACAGAATTCCTAAGCTTATGAAGTAATTTAATGTGTGACCAAGGAGGCATTACAAATCAATTGGGCTGAAAGAGTTACCCAATAACTGGTGCTGGTTAACTTGCTTAGAAATTCTCTGTATATTTAAAAGTTGAGCATTAAGAGAAAAACTATCCATCGTTATCTTTGTTCTTTGAAAAATTAGGGCTGCTTCATTGCAAGGAACTGAAATTGATAGTTATAATACTCGTAATATTTGCTCCCAGAGAGAGAATTAAAGCAGAATAAAATAAGGGTTTGATGGAGGTGCCCTGCTGCTGATGAGCATTTAAATCCCTTCTCTGTCGTTTTCAGAATCAGGGCTCCTTAGCAGTGGACAGGTTGAGCTAGGAAGAGCCGAGACTCTGAGGCTAGGCAACCACCCGGAAGGACAGATGGGCCAGGAAGCACCCACCTGTAGACATTTAGCAGCGGGAGGTGAGCTTCAAATAAGTCCTGCTGATGCGGGCCCTGGAATAGGCAGGTCAGTCTGCAACTGGCAATTGGTAAGACGGAGGAAGGCTGAGGGCAAGGCTCGGGGAGACCCAGCAGGGAGCTGGTGGGTGAACCATAGCACTGAGGTGGTGAATGAATAAACGAATGAACGACCTAAGAGAGGGAAACTAGACAAGCCGGTTGTTGACCCTGGAGGCTCTGACCACCTGTAACAGAAATCTAACCCCAGAGACTGAGGTTCAGAGTAGGAACTTCAGCTCCAGGCTCCGAAAACAGAGATGGGACCTCAGTTCTAAAACCCAAAATGTAGGGTAGGAGACTGGGACTCACGCGCGGGGCGCGAGGTGGGGGTTTAGTCAGGAGGAATAAGGCAAGTTACTAGAACGGGTCAGCATCTGAGCAGGGTGAACAGAACACCAACTTCCCACCAAACCTCTGAGCTGCTGGCCTGGAATCTTAACAAGTGCCATCCTCCTGGAATTGCGATTGTTCCCTGGGCCTGGGGCTGGGCTGGTCCTTCAAATGGAGGCTGTGTCCTCAGCTGTGGAGGACCAAGGAGGCTGGGGGGACAGCACCAGACTACAGCTTTCCAGTGCTCATCTGTGAGTGCTTTTCATAATAAACTAAAGACACAGCAAATCATTTAAGTCAGGAGTTGAAATAAACGCACTTGGAACAGTATTTAAAGTCCTTTGTTTCCAGGGCTACCCGTATGAATCAAACATTTGATAAGAAAGTTTAAGTACAACGAGAAGCTTTAGAGAAACTCAATCTATTATGTGAAGGATGACCCATATTTTGGAAAATGTTTATCAAGGCATTTCTACACGGATATTTGCAGAACCACTACTTGGTCTCTACGGAATAATTCCATAATTCTGCAGCAAAAAGAGTGAACTCTCCTAGCTGAGGCTGGATTTGCAAGGGTGAGGCAGGCTGAGGGATAAGGGCCGTAATGCAGACCAGGCAAGCTGGGAAGCAGCCCTCCAGGGAGAGCGAGGCCCAGGTCAAGAAATCCAAACCCGGAGTAAGGAGGAACGGAGGAAGAGCCCCATTTCAGGGCTGCGGGTTATAACACAAACCTCCAGAAAGGGAGGGATCAGCTGAGAGAACACACACTTCGGTGTGAGTCTACCGGTGGAGTGGAGGCGAGAAGAGAAAAGAAAGGGAAACAGAAGGAAAAGAAAGAGAAAGGCAACGGAAAGGAGGGGACTTTCCAGGCCTTGGAAAGAGTCCCAAGACAAAAATTCCAGGCCAGATCCTCCTCCCAGCTTGCTGAGCGGCCTCTCCCTAGCCTGCCCAGAGGGCAACGGAGGGACTGGCCTTTTAGGACCCTTCTGTCTTCTGCACCCTGTGACTCTAAGATTACTGGTGTTAGGAAATCCCAGTCAAGGAAAATAAGGGTGGCTTAGAATCTCTGTATGGCTCCAAAGAGCTAATGAGGGCTGCCTGCCTGCCTTCTTTCCTTCCTTCCTTCCTTCCTTCCTCCTTGCTCCCTTCCTTCTTACCTGCAAGTATTTACTATGAACCTACTATGTGTCTGAGCCTGAGCGTATGTATGGATAAGCCAAGTCATGCTCACCCCCAGCTCCTCCGGCCAAGGCCATCATACTGATTGAGAGGCAGCCAATCCACGGGCTGCCCAGCGACGTCAGCTGTCACAGCAGTGTCAGTTAGGTTCTCATTTGGAGATCAGTATAACACAGAGCACAGGAACGTGGGCACAGGAGCCAGGCTGCCCAGCTCCAGCAACTACTCCCCCTGTTACTGATGTGTAAACCCCGGGCGAGATACTTAACCGCATAGCGCCTTGGTCTCCTCGACTGCCAAACGGAGAGAATGATACAACCCACCACTTAAAGCTGTTGTGGATTTTAAATCAGTGTACTCATGTAAAGTGCTTAGAACAATGCAGAGCACATAAGCATGCAATGAATATTAACTATTCATATTCTCTCTATATATATATTTTTTAAAGATTGGCACCTGAGCTAACAACTGTTGTCAATCTTTTTTTTTTTTCTTTCTCCTCAAAGCGCCCCAGTACACAGTTGTATATTCTAGTTCTGGGTCCTTCTAGTTGTGGCATGTGGGACGCCACCTCAGCGTGGCCTGATGAGTGGTGCCATGTCAGCACCCAGGATCCAAACCAGTGAAACCCTGAGCCACTGAAGCAGAGAGCGCGAACTTAACCACTCAGCCATGGGACCAGCCCCTCAATATATTATTATTATTAATTGTTATTAGTCTTGTGAATTCAAATTGGGAAATGCAGAGAGACAAAATTGGTTATCAGTAGAGGCAGAAAATGAAAGGTGTCATGAAGTAAGGCTGGGTCATAGGCATGCCAAAGTTCTGACAGGACAGAAACTGTGAGTAAGCAGGGCAGCCTGTCCATAGAGAGAGGGAGAAGACACACCCCCAGACACAGGGCATGAGAGGGGTCCTGGGGCCCACAGGAGAGCTGGGGAGTGGCCCCTCTTGAGGGGTGCCCTGGTTCCTAGTGTCCACCAGATCCAATTATTGTCTCTGAGTATAATAAACCCCATTTTCTCGAGGGCCTCCTTGCAACCCAGGAGCATAACTAAAGCAGAGCCTACAGGCTAGAGGAGACATAATGATGGGCTCAAAGGGTTCTCTATTAGTGTTTGCAAACCAGGAGTTCCAAAGCAGCAATGTATATACAATGATAAAGAGTTTCAGAGTATATTATGGCAGCCAGTTGAGCAGTCCTTTACCCTATTTGAAGAGGTGAGAGGATGGTATAGTCAAGGAGGGCTTCCTAGAGGAGCTGATGCCGAGGTTGCATTATAAACAATTGGTAGGAGGTGGTGAGGAAGGAGTCAGAAGAATTCTGACAGAAGGGGCACCGAGAGAAGAAGTGCCAAGGCCAAAAGCAGCCTTGTGTGCACACAGAACAGCAGGCTGGCCTGCTGGGCTGCTAAGGGTTAGGAGGGTGGCACATGGCCAGAATGGGTTCTGGGAGTGGGGCCAAACTTCATCCAGCAAGTATTTACTGAGACCCCACCATGAGCCAGCAGCACTGGGGGGCGCAGGCACAGGGCTGTGAGCAAGAGCATCAAGGGCTGCCCCCTGGAAGCTTCATTTCACGGGGAAGGCAAGCACATCAAGTAAGCAGAAATATTTCCAGCTTAGGTACCCAGGAAGACAGCGGGGCCACAGACCAAGACCCTGGATGCAGGAGGAAAAGCAGGTTGGGGAGGAAAGACGCCGAGCTGTCTTTTGGAACAGTGGGGTCATAGTGCGATCACTTGGATGGCAATGTCCCCAGCAAGGGGACCTGGAGCTGAAGTGAGGGTCTGGGCTGAAGATCTGGACCTGGGAGACAGCGGCACACGGGTGGCCAGAGAAGCCAGGAGCATCTCAGATTGCCAGTCAGTGTGTGTTCGGGGAACACTTACCGAGGGCCGGCCGTGCGGCAAGTCCTGAAGGAGCTTTCATATTAGTGGGACATGAACAAAAATCTCCAAACAGGTAGACTGATTTCAAGTACTGATGACAGGCGCTGTGAAGACGTTAAAGTGAGCTCACGGGATAGAGAGCAAGGGAGGGGAGGACGCGTGGTGGCAGAGATTGCTTTAGCTGTGGTGGCCGAGAGGGTCCTCTGTGGGGACATGACACTTGAGTCAAAAGCTGAAGGACAAGGGCACCGCAGCAAGCAAAAGAAGTTGTAAGTCTTTAGGTCCAGAGATGGATGCAATTGGTGTGTCTGAAGGACTGGAAAGGTCAGAGCAGCCGGCATAGAGTGAGTGAGGTCGAGCAAGGAGGTGAGAGAGGTCTGGGTGGGCCAGATGGGGAGGAGTTTGGGTTCTATCCTGAGGGAATGTGTACAGCCAGAAGAGCAAAAGGCTGAGGAAAGATTCCCCAAAACGCCTGCCTGAAGAACAAAGGGCATGTGGTGGCAGAGAGAGCAAAACAGGAGAGACTTTTGAGGAGCAAGTGATAAATCCTCCAGCAGCAGAGAACACTTTCCTTTTATGTTCACAACAGGGAATGGCTCCTCTTTTGTGAAGGACAGAAGGAAAGGATGACCCGGTGAGCATCACTCAGCTCCATCCGCAGCCACTTGTAAGCTAAGGGCCCAGCAAGCCCACTTGTCCTGCTGCGTATGCTTCACTTTCCTCTTCCAACGTAAGGGCTTTGGTTTACATGGTGATGTGTATATCAGTGATGTGGGGTTGGCGAGCCGAGGAGGTGAAAGAAAGATTTCTTGGACTCTGAAGGTCTGGCAGTAGTGCTTTTATTTACAGAATAGTATGGAATAGCATGGGGACAGGACCCATGGGCAGTAAGAGCTGCTGCAGTGTGTTGAGGGTTAGAGCTAGATTTATAAGGCATAGATATGTGACTTATCTCTTTACAAGACAAAGGAAAGAATATGTAAAAAAGTCGTTAAAATGGTATCAGTGCAGGTGGGGCCTGGTTATTGGGTGGTACTATAACTGTAGATAAGAATCAGATCGGATTAAGTAAATGGCTAAAGCCATCACCTTAAATATCATCTTCAGCTAAAGACAAAGGAGGATGTTGTTGGTGGTGGGGGGGTCAGTTACATGAGGTTACCAGACAGTAAACAAGAACAAGATTATGCAGACTGAAGTCCTAGCCTTCCCCATTAAGAGTTTCTAGAGATAAGGTCATCCTCCCTTCCTCCTGGGGCAGAGAGGGAGATGCCCCCACAGATGGGGACTTCCTTCACAAATGCAAATGTCTCTCATCAAAGGGCAAGCATACTCTACCTTTCAGAGTCTCTTTCCTGTCTGCAGTTTTCAAAAGTAACCAGCCCAAAATAATCCTCATCATCAGTACAGAATCAATGACCCCGGGACTTTTTAAGATAGCTGCAAAATAGATTTCAGCGCTATGTGTGGTGACCGTGCAGATGAGAAAATGGAAGTGCGCAGAAGCTAAATGGCTTTCCAAGTCAATACGGGCCTAAGCTGAAAATAGCATCACTGTCCACTTATCCCAAGGTTACTGTTTGTTTTGCATTTAGCTCACGCCTCTGTTTGGGGAAAGCTGTCGGGAGTTTTATGGAGGGCCCACCACGGTGACGGACGGAACCATAAACTGCCTCTCTTGATCCACAGGCGCAACACTTCGCTTGGACGTCTGGGATGGATGGAAGGAATTTCTGATGGGTTGTCTCCTCGGACAAAAACTTAAAGTGCAACGCTATTTATCAAACGAAGGACCAGTACTCAAGTACGGAGATAAAGCCAATGCTAAATTAGTTTAAGTAATCTTCACTAAACTTCCATAGGACACTGAGTCTGCAGCTGACTCTGCAGCTGGGGTGCTGCTCGGGCCAGTTCCACTTAGCACGCCCCAACCAGACATTCTTATGGAAAGGTTGCTGGAACAAGGCAGCCGGGGTGGCCCCAGGGCTGACAGCCTTTGGTGGTGGATCGCAATTCAGGTAGACTGTCCTCAGGAAACACTACTTAAATGGTCTGGATATCAGGCTTTTAACAGCACTTTTACAGGCTATCAGAATAAGTACCTTGCCACTCTCACCTTCAAGTATGCTAAAAAACACTAAGTGCTAATTGATTGGCTGAAAACATTGGCTGCCTCTTCTCAAGCTCCTATGCAATTTTTCAAACTGCGTTTAATAGAAGTGTTCATACTTTTGCCACACATGTACACATGCATACCTACAGACAAGCGCACCGTGTGTGGCTGGGGCCGTGGGGAAGGGAGGCTCAGGGAAGCAGGTGGACATTTTAATGTCATTCCGCAGTCAGCGGCTTCCCAGATGCATAAGCCGCAGCGCCCTTCGGGTTTTAATTCCGCCGCGTCTTAGAGCAGCGCCCCCTCGTGGGTGATTTCCTCGCTGCACGGAAGCCCACACCCACAGGAGCTCTGGGGGCTGTGTGAAGGGACACACTGCAATACCAGCTTTTGCAATTTTACAGATATTCAAATATTTTAAATTAATTTCTATTTGGGGATAGTGATAATTCTCTTTTTTCAGGTTCTGAATCCAAAGAAATAGCTGTGTGGCACTGTTACTTTAAATAGTGCGCATTTATTGAATACTTTGTGGCAGACACTGCTTTCTATTTATTACCTCATTTTCTACTGATAAATTTATGAGGTGGATGCTATTTTGTCTTGTTTTATAGATGAGGACACTGATGTTTGGAAATCTGCCCAATGTCACACAGCTAGCAAGGGCACAACTGGGTATTGGATCCTGACAATTTAACACCAGTGCTCATGTGCTTAACCATCTCCACTTGACCTAATCTTTAAATAAAATCTGAGAGCTTGGGGCTGTCAATGATCACACTGAAAGCTCCTTTTATTCCTCCACCCAATCAACAAATATCTATTCAGCATTGACTATGCACTGTGCAAGATCCTAGGAATATAGCAGTAAATAAGATGTGGGCCTGCCTTCAGCAAGCTTACAGTCCAGTAGGAGAGACAGAAAACAAGTAACCCATTCCCGCAGAAGCAGAATTGCAAAATGTTTGGGAGTATAAACCCAGTGCCCATCCGTCTAGGTTCAAAGCCCCACTCCCTCTGTGTTTAGTTGTATAAATTTGGGCAAGTTATCTAAATATCCTGTACCTCAATTTCCTTTTCCATTAAATGGGAAATAGTATCTATCTCATAGAACTTTCTAGAGATTAAATGACCTAGTAATTACAAGGAACTTGGAAGGCTGCCTGGCACATGGGAAACAGGATATGTGTTAGACGTTGTTGCTGTTCCTATTCAGTGTGAAAAGTGTTGTGACATGGGCATAGTGCAAGATGACATGGGAATGTATATTATGGACAACGAACTAGACTTAGGGGGTCATGTAAAGCATCCTGAGTAATGGAATTTAGGTTGAGACCTGAAGGGTTGGTGCTCAGGTAGATGACAGAGAGAAGAAAAAAGATGTCCCCAAATAGATGGAACCACATGTACAAAGAGCTAGGGGGCAAGAGAATAGATTCAAGGAACTGGAGAAGTTCCACATGGTAGATCACAGAGTGAGAGGGAGCTACTGGCCCAAGGCTGGAAAGATAAGAGGCCAACTCAGGCAGGCCCCTGCAAGAATGTAAAGGAATTTGGACTTTATCTTTTAAGCGTTGGGAAGACATTGAAAGTAGAGACGGGCCATGATGAGATCTGCATCTTAGAATGCTGGCTCTGGCTGTGGTGTAAGGAATAGAGGCAGGCAAAGAGAGAGCGAGACAGTCAGGAGATGATGGCAGCCTGAACTAGGATTATGGCAACAGAGGTGGAGCTAAGAGGACAGACTATGAAAAGATATATTCAGGAGGCAGAGTCAACCGGTCTAGATAGCAAATTAGATATGGAAAGAGAGGGAGAGGAAGGAGAAGACAAGGATGAAGTCTAGGCTCCCAGCTTGATAATATGGTGCATAGAAGGCCTGTTCATCCAGGAAGGGAACCTTAGAAGAGGAGCAAGTCTGAGGGAGAAGATGAGGAATTCAGGCATGGGCATGTTGAGCTTGAAGAGTTTATTGGACCCATAAATCCAACTGGAGATGTTTGAAGGAAAGATGTGGGCCAAGAACCTGGGGTGCCAGAGGAAGGATAGCTGCCCAGCCGCCCAGAGATCTCAGGGGGCATCTTCACAGTCCAGCTAGGAGGGAGTCTTCTCCCCAAATGGAGAAAACTGGTCATATTGAAAGATGCTGACTTGCCCTAATGAATTTCAAAAGAAATTTGTGTGAACCAAAATACCAGCATATTAATGTATAACCCCAATTAGTTATAATCTAACTGCCGCAGGGTCCTACACACCCATATGTTCTGGGCAGATCACCTTCCTCATACAGAAAAATTATATGGGAAGCCACATAGACATCAAAAGATGGTGTGGTGAGCATGCGATCAGAAACAGGAGAGTTAGGTATATGCAGTAGATCTGGGATGATACCAGGTTAGCTTGCCTCCATCTCTACAATGGGGCCAGAGAGTTCTGCCCAAGTGTACCCTAGACAATACCTGGCGGGACTTTGTCTAGTTTGCCTCCCTAACTCTCGTTTCTCCGAACAGCCTTCACCAGTCTCTCAACTTATGCCTTATGGGGTATTGGCGGGATACCAGGAAGGCCAGTGCGGCTCTAGCACAGTGAAAGAGAAGGGGAGTGGGGCAGGACAGGCAGGCAGGGGCAGGGGACAGGGGCCTTGAGGCCAAGGTGAGGAGTCTGAATTTCAACTGCAGTGAGAAGTTCTTGGGGGGTTGGCAAGAGAGGATAGGCCGCTTGCAATCCATGGTCCTCCAATCCAGTCACTGAGGACCGCGTGAGGAAAGCCCACAGGGAGCTGAGAGACCAGAGCACTGGTGGGGGTGCTGGCGGGGCAGCCGGTGGTGTAGACCAGAGTAGCAGGAGAGACTTTGAGAAGCGGGAAAATAAGGGTTGTCAGAAAAGACAAAGCAAACATACAGAACTTTCAAATTTCTAACATGTGTTGAATTCCTTCTAACACTTTCCGAATTAACAGAAAGCTTGATATTTTCCCTGAGCATTTGATTTTCCTAAGAAAGAAAACCGCTCCTAAGAAACCAGTTTGGATTATTATTTACATGTGCCCAGTAAGACGATGTGTGTAAGCGGCATCTGTGCTGTTTAACCTCTATGTTACTCTATGCCTTTTCTGAAAACATTTTAGGTAAAAGTAAGAAGTGAACATTTTAACTAGATGTTTCGTGGGTATTAGTGTCCCTACATTTGTGTGTTTGCTGAGTCACTGAACACCCCCCTCCTACTCGCGTCACTCCTGCAGGTATCAGAAAAGGGTCGCCCTGTACATCGCCGCCTTTCACGGCCACATCGAGCTCACTGAGTGGGCCCTGAAGCAGGGCGTGCGGCCCAACGAAGCGGTGGGTGCTCACCCCTGTCGAGCATGGTGCCACGAAGCCCTTCACGCGGACGTCGCGAAATGCCCCATTCACGCAGCTGCAGAGGCGGGCCAGCTGTTGATTCTGAAGGCCTTTGTCAACGGCAGCGTGCTGTGCCTGGAATGCAGAAATGCGGAGGGACAAACTCCCCTGACCGTCGCGTTCAAACACAGGCACAAAGACTGCGTGTTATATCTGTTGAGTAAAATGTGGTCCACAGTTTCTTTTCCGAAAATTTCAGTCCCCATGAGGGTTTATATTAAAATAAAACAATGGATCCTGAGAGCTCAGAGTCACGGCCTTAATAAAAGCCAGCTTTGCGGAGTCAGGGTCTTTGGGGCCAAAGTCGGGGACACTGTGATGGTGGATGGTTTCAGCAAACCCAGAATGACCTCCAAGAGCTGGCATAAGGCTGAGAACCAGGACTTGCAAGGCACCGTGGGTAAGCTCCCGCCCCTCGGGGAGCAAACTGCAGGCCAGAGACCTGGCAGTCCTTGGGCCATTCCACAGCAGGGCACAAGGGAACCAACCCGCAAAGTGCCTCCGCTGGGAGATGCAGATGTGTTCTCTGAATTGCAAAGACATCAACAACAAAATCGGAAAAAAGTTACTGCCGCAGCTGGGAAAAAAGTGAAGCTCATAAAAAATACGTATCTTCCTCACGTCCCCCTCCCTCCCGTTTCAAGAGTGGGCTACTCACACCCCTCGTTTTACTACGCAACCCCCAGTGCTGACTTTCTACTCAGATCCTCCTTCTCATCGTTCTCGGAGCACAGCGGGAGGACTCCCAGGGAGAACGCCATCTACTGCTTGGCCGTCGCCAGGTAATGCTTTCTCTGCAAACACGCGGGGACAAACCTTTAAAGGGGCAGGGCCAGCGCAGGAAACGGTCCAGGCAGTCCTACAACGCCCGATAGCTTAATACAGGTTGTCCACTTCAAGGACCTCATCTCAGTCTCAGGTCCAGGACAAAATGAACTGATTCTATCGGCCAGTCCAGTCTGGGTAGCACTTTGCTCCTCAAGATTTCAGGAAGGGAAGAGACAGTGAAAAGAGATGCATCAAATTCTCTTGCTGCTGCTTCTTGTTCTTTTTTTTTTTTTTTTAACTAATAAGACATTGTTAATTATAACTAAAGGGAGAAATGTGGGAGGGAGATAGCAAAGTGTCGTGGAAGACTGGGTATAACGGAAGTGGGAGGAAAGAAAGGAACAATTTAATGACAAACTGAACCATAAGGACTTCAGCGGACTTACTGGGCAAGATATACAGGTTGGGGGAGACCTATACTGGATAGGGGGAGAGAATTGACGCTAATATTTAAGGTCAGTTAAAAAAGTAATCCATTATCACATTTAAAGACATAAACAAGTGTATCAGAAGTGGACTTTTCAGGCACATTCATTTCATAAGGTAAAATTTTATATATTGGTCATCAGATTTCACTGAAAACACAACTCTGATCAGATCTCGGGGCCCATGCATTCCTTATGAGGTATGACTGGGTGCCCACATTACAGAAGAAATACAGATTTATGAATGGCTTTTTTCCTTACTCAGTATATTGAGAAGGAAAGGAAAAACAAGCCCGAGTTGTTTTAGCTGACTTTTTGTTTTGGTCCTTAGCTCGGCTCTACTTTAATTCAGCGAGGTTGTTGCCACCTAGCGGTGGGAGTAATTTGGGCTCCAAAACGCAAAATTCAGGATCCAGCACAATGAGGTTGACAGCAGATGAAGAAACTGCTTAACAGCTGCAGTCTTTGTAATTTGTGAGGTATAAAGAGATCATGTAAAATTCTAGAAAAAGACTGGAAAATGATTAAATAATTAATTTTAGAAAGACTAGAAAAAATTATATAGCCCATCTTAAAATCAGGCTGTAAACATAAGAAAGGAAACACTGATTAGTTTTATCAACAGATGCACATTAAAAATGAGTTTACTTTCCACACATCCAGTAAGTGCTTATTATGGCCCAGCGCAGTGCTAAGCAGAGCGGAAACTTGCAAAAGTATCTGTGTTTAAGGTGGGGGTGTGTGTGGTTTTGGGTGAGAAAGACTGCGTGTGTGTAGCGCTTTCTTGGGGAGGAACTGAGTTGTGAAACACATCGTAAAATGCACAAGGAGCACTATTCTCACATGTACGGCTTGTAGAACTTTTACATTTGCATACATCCACATAACCACCGCTCAGATCAGACACAAAATATCCCAGCACCCCAAAAAGTTCCCTCAGGTCCCCTGCCGGTCAATAACCCCTCCCAGATACAAGCGTTACTCTGATCTCCATCAATGAAGATGAATTTCGCTTGTTCTTGAATTTCGTATAAAGGGCAACATACGGTATGTACCTTTTTATGTCCGGCTTTTTTGCTCAACATCGTGCCTATGAGATTCATCTATGTTTTTCCATGTATTGATTCTTCTTATTTCTATCTAGTGTTCCATTTCTGTGTAATATTCCGTATCAATTTACCTATCCATTCTCCTTTTGATGGGCATTTGAGTTTTACCTAATTCGGGGCTCTTTTGAATGAAACTGTCTGATTATTCTCACATATGAGGTTAGTGGACTTTCACATCCATTTCACTTGACTCTATACCTAGGAGTGGAACTGCTGGGCCGTGAGGGAAGTTTAAGTTTAGCTTTAGTAAATACTTACAGTTTTCCAAAGAGGTCACAGCGGCGAGCTATTTTTGTAGGTCTATCTCACAAGGATTGGAGCTATCCAGTGGAGGCAATTTCAAAGTTGAGAGGGGCATTGCTGGAGCAAACATTTCCTTAAAGAAAGAGGCTAGTGCAGAAGTGAGGCTCCCAGAAGGAGGGGTGGTCGGTCTGACTGTGTGCTGCCCCTGGCTGAGTTACTCTTAGCCAATCTTCTTTGCAACCTTACTGCTTCTCTTTTCCCAGCACTTTTCTCTTCCCTCTATTCACACTCTGTCCTTCCTGCCCATCTGTTTCTGCCCCTTTCATTGCCTCTCTCCCAAGATCTGTCCCAAGTCTGCCTGTTGGTGGGCTGTGGTGGGGGGAAGGGGACCTGTAGCCCCTGCACAGCTCTTTTTGGTCTGGTTCCTGCCCCTCGTACGAGCCGTGAAAGCACTTGTGTCTCCTGAAGCATAGGCAGCCAGGCAGTCTAAGCACCTCCCACGAAAGCCCAGGACAGCTCTTGTGCCAAAAAGACACAAACATGGGGAGCATCTTGATGGCTGGGTCCACTGTCACCAAGCTAGTGTCACAGCCAGGAGATGAGGAAGAACCTAACGTGACCCTTCATGATGGAAACCCAGGGAAACTGTGTCAGGGTGGGCAACGTAACCATCAGATGTTCCTGAGTGTGGGGAGGAGAGTCTCCCAAACCAGGAGCCCACACATCTCATCTGGCATCATGAGAAGGCACTTGCTGGACCACAGGTCATGCAGGAACTCCACCTTTAGATTCATGGAAATATACTCAGGGCTGACTCAAAGATGGCATTGCTGTAGTTGGCTCAGATCAGTGTGAACGTGGGTCTGAGCTGTGAGCACACGCAGCTGACGGACAGGCAGTGACTGACGCCAGACTGAGTCTCACCCCTCAGAAGAGAGTGTCAGCTTTATAGAGACCAAAGAACATCTCCAAGGCCTGTCTAGAAAACAGCCTTCCTTGTCACTTCTGTCCAATTCCAGGGAGGTCTGTGTGACCTGGAAGTCCAGTGTAGTGAAGATTCAAATGTGGAGGGCTAGTCTGGAAGGTTGAGTGTCCTGAGCGGACTGAGAAGAGACGGCCATCTCCTGTGGTGACTCTGATGGGCTCTCGTGCGCCTCACGAAAGTAGAGCTCTCTGTTTTTTAATAAAAAGCACCAGGGATGGGGCAGGGGACCTCTGCCACAGTTTAAGCCATTGTGGTTGATGAGGGTGTTTGCCTCAGGCTTGGAAAGCGAACGCAGGGAATAGCCTGCTCGGCATGGCCACGCCTCTAAGCCCCACTTTTGACGTAGGAGTAACTCCTCCCCAAACTCGTCTTGGTGAGTGGCCTGTGTGTTGGGGATTCTAGGAACAAAGGACAGTTGGCTCTCCTGAGGGGGAAGAAAGCAAAAGAGCAGGTGGAGCGGAAGCCTGTGTGGCCTATAGGCCGTGTTGGTGCAGAGGGAAAAGCTGGGCAGTGGAATACTTCCCCTTAAAAAAAAGAATTTTAATTACAAATACAGTAATGTGCTCTCCGGGAAACATCCAAACAACACGGGAATAGACAAAGTCAGCATGAAAGTCTCCATCCATGTCCTGCCCCACGCCTCTCCCCTCTCACACGTCCCAGCCCTCTCCCCAGAAGGCACCATGATCACTATTCGGTTTGTAGCCTCCTAGAACTTTTCTATGTATCTCAATACATGTATGTGAGACACGCATATGTGCATGCCCTTTTTATGACGAAAGGGACCTTACTGTACTTATTCTTCCCAAATATATAGCTCTCGAACATGTCTGTCCAATCTTTCCACACTGGGGAGAATGAACTACCCCATCCTTTTCATGGCTGCCTAGTATTCCACTGTGTTTCTGTATAATAAGGTATTTAACCAGGCCCTCTTGATTTACATTCACATTGTTTCCATGTTTCTGCCATGATAACAGTGGTGCAGTAGATCTTTTTATATATAACACTTACTCATTTGTGGAACTATTTCTATAGGATATTTTGTTCAGAGGACATAGACATACTGCTAAGTTAACTTCCTAAAAGGTGGTACCAGATTATCCCCATTTATAGAGGATGAGAGGCTACTTTTGAGTTAATGACAAATCTCTGGCTAGAAGGGACCAAGGCCCAGAGGGCACTGCAGTGAGGGGTAGACCTGACAAAGTCTCTCAGGGTCAGTCTGTGTGGAACAGTGTTATAACCCTTCCCAGAGAAAAGACTGTCAGTAGCACCCCCGCCCCAACTAGAAACAAGTTTGGTGCAAGTCAGCTGCCGGCCCTTGTGGCACACGGCCTGCCCTGCGTACTTCCCAAGTATGCCGTGTAATGGGCACGGAGCAGGTGTTTCCTCTCATCCTCAGGGATATACACCACCCTTTCCTGTCACTCCCCCCAAGTCCCCCTTCATCAGGTGCTAGGGCTCATGGGAGTGGAGGTGAGGGCTCTGCTGATCTCCTTTTACTAGCAAGTCTGCCCATTTTGCACAAGTGAGCATGCGGTCCCAGGAAAGTACAGGTGTTAAGCAGGGCGCTGTTCTCGTTAATTCCGTAGCACCGGGGTCCTCTCCTCAGTTCTGCTTTTGATGAGAAAGAACGCACAGGAGCAGCAAAGGGAGGCATGAACTGGGCCTTCAGCCTCATCACAGGTCAGAGAGCTGACTGAAGCCTGAGGTTCAGCCTCCCAGACTAGCTTGTCAAACAGCTCATGCTCCAGTGAGGATCCTGGATGGATCCAGTGAGAAGCCTTGCCTTCCAGTGAGGCATCTTGAATTCCATGACCCAACCAGGTGGGAAGAACCTTGTGTCTTGAGTTCACTTCTGCATTTCTAGCATAGTGCCTGGCATATAGCGAGGGCTCAATACACAGTGGTTTAATGATGCACAGAGCCAGGGAGAGGGGGATATAGTCATGCCATCCTTTCCTCCCGGAGCTGGGAACTCCTATGCTGAAACGTAACGCTGAGATTCACTTAGGTGGTTGGGCTGATGGTCCAATTAATGGTTATTAATGGTTATTCATACTGAGCTGAAGATATAGTGGTAGGGTGACATTCCTAGTTTTAGCACTGAAAGTCCTGTTTCCTGGGAAATCCCTTAGTCCTGGGCAAACCACCCCCTTCCATGGGGTAGGAAGTAGGTAGGAGGCTCGCAGAAGTCCTTTTTTAACAGGCAAGTCACATAATCAATTTTCATTTATTTTTGAAGACAAATCTGGTGGAGACGCGTGGAAGAGTCACAGGAAGGAAGTAACACTGAGAGTGGGGGAGGACTACAACAGAGCTGCAATAAGAGAAGCAAGAGAGGATAAAGCCCTGGACTAGAGCCGAAGGAGTCAGAGAGGAGGGGAAAGGTGAAATATCACAGAGATCGCTAAGGAATAATCTACAAAATTTGGTCACAAGTGGGTGTAGGAGTGGACAGAGAAGGAGGAATTGAGTTTCGTTTCCAGCTTTGGAGATGGTGAGGATGCAAAGCCACCGCTTAGAGCGAGGAAACTGCAGGGGGAGAGGCGCAGGAGGAAGATTCGCCTTTTAAGACATGCAGACTGGAAGTGTCTGTGGGATGACCAATTACCAAATCTGAAGAAACGTCAGGATTTAGGAGTCACGGATATGGGAGGTGAAGCAATTAGTACACGAGGCCTCCCAGGATGAGCGTGTAGAAGGAGAGAAGGGCAAAGGACAGAATCTTAGAGGACCCCAACGTTCAAGGGAATGTGAAACCCCTCTGTGTAAATCACACTTGCACCCTAGAAAGTAGGAATAACCACATTCAAATTTACAAGTCTTTATTAGTATACAGCCAGAGAATAGCTGTCAGGAAACATTAAGTTTCACTGCATTTCAGTTAAAGGCTATCAAAATATCGAATATTTTATCAGTGAAGAAATGTGTGTTTGTGGCGGGGGAGAAGGACGAGAAGGGAGAATAGGCTGGGGAACATGTTCCGTATAGGGATGCAGGGGGAACAGACGGAAAAAGTTTCAGCCCAGAGAATTCCGAATGACATTGAGTGGTTTTCTAATTGTGGGTTCTAAGCTTCCAGCACTGCCTGGAAAAACGTCATTCCCCTGCTTTACAAGGATCTGGTTTTAGAATGATTCCTCTTTCCTATTTTACATCCTACCTCATGTGAGAAGATAAACTACCCACAGCTATAAAATCAACCTAAATTTTTCCATCATTTCAGCTATAATCGGGGACAAGATTGGATCTCTTTATAAATTACGTCTTCTTTTCTTGCAGTGCCTTTAAAGAGAAACGATGGCTTCAGCAGTTAGGAATAGCAAGAGTTCTAGCAAAAAAGAGCATTTCTAACCTGACTACCCAAGGAGGCCTGACGGCATGGAAAAATCCTTGGGAAACTGAAACTGCACTGAAAAGTCATGACAACCCCAGTGTGGGCGAAGACCTGTTCAAACAGAACCTCCAGCTCTAATGTTAACATTCCTAACAACTCAGCCTATAATTCCTAACAACAGTCCAAATGCTGCACGACTTTCAACAGGATATTTAATGTTTAACACCATGTTTTCTTGAACTCCATCACACTAAGTGAAAATCTAGGCCATTTGTTTTTGCACAAAGAGTCTGAGGAAGAATTCATAAGAACCTGAGAATGCAGTCGCCTACAGGGAAACTGGGAGGATGGGAAACAAGGATGGGAGTGAGAATTTTTACTGTTCCTTTCTCTTTTTTGGTTTTCCTGGGTTTGTTTTTAATGCTTTTATTTTTTTAAACCATATGAATTGTAGTCTATAGTTAAAAAAAATAAAGAGAATTCTGTAAGCACCGGGAAAGCCCCTAGGACACTTAGAAAGACCATGTAGGTCTAGGACTGGCCTCAGACATCTTCTGAACTTCTGCTAAAGCATTGCTTTCTATTAGTTTTTACAAACTGACGTAAAGTTTACAAACAGTGAATTGCACAGATCTTAAACGTAAGATTCAATGGCTGTGACAAATACATAGATCTGTGTAACCAACACCCCAGTCAAGATGTAAACACTTCCATTACCCCGGAAAGTTCCTTCAGGCTCCTGAGTCTGCCCCAGTCCCCTCCAGACGCACGACTCTGATTTCTCTCTCTGTGCACAGTTTCCCAGTCAAAGGAATCATACAGTCATGCACTTTCGCACCTGGGTTATTCTGCTCAACTTGACGTTCTGAGATTTATTTCCTTTGTTGCATGGATCAGTAGCACACCCTTTTGTTCTTTACCACTCTATGTAGTAATGGCCCCTTTTTCATTCCTAATATTGGTAACTTTTGCTCTACTTTTATTTTGTCATGGATATTCAGTCTTGTAATGGTTTTATCAATCTTACCAGTTTTATTAATTTTTTATAATAACTATTACTTTTGGTAATTCTTTCTATTATATATTTGCTTTCTAATTTGTTAATTTCTTTTTTCTTTTTCTTTTTTTTAGTTTCTACTTCTCTGATTAAGTTCTTTATCTGTCATCTAATATTTTGGACATATTATTCATAGTTATTTCAGAATCCAAGTCTAATAACTCCAGTATCTATACTTCCTTCATACAGCTCTTTCTCAGGTCTTTTTTATTACTAAGTAATATTCCATTATATGGGCACACCATAATTTATCTATCCAACTGTATGTACATTTGGGATGCCTCCTGTTTTGTCATATTGTGAATAAAGCAGCTATGAACATTATTTTAAAGGTCTTTTTCTGGACATATGCTTTCATTTCTTTTGAGCAAATACCTAGGAGTGGAACTGCTGGATAATAGGGTAAATGTACACTTAACATTATAAGAAACTGCCTAGAAGTTCTTTGAAGTGGTTTTATGATTTTACACTCCCACTAACAATGTACAAGTGTTCTGGTTGCTTCACATACTTGCCAAAATTTCATGTCATCAGCGTTTTTGACTTTTAATTATTCTAGTGGGTTTGAAATGACATCTCATTATGGTTTTAATTAGCATTTACTTGATGACTAATGGTATTGAATGCTTTTTCATGTGCTTTTGGCCATCTGAATATCTTTTGTGAAGGGTCAAGTCAGGTCTTTTGCCCATTTGAAAAATTGTGTCAGGGGCCACCCCGTGGCCAAGTGGTTAAGTTCACATGCTCCACTTCAGCGACCCAGGGTTTCTCTGGTTCAGATCCTGGGCATGGACCTAGCACCTCATCAAGCCATGCTGAGGCAGCATTCCACAGAGCAGAGCCAGATGGACCTACAACTAAAATATACAACTATGTACTGGGGGTCTTTGGGGAGAAGAAGAAAAAAAAAATGTGTTATCTTTTCATTCATTATTGGTTCATTGGAGGTTTTTTTGGTTTTTGTTTTTGGGGTTTTTTTGGTGAGAAAGATTGGCTCTGACCTAACATCTGTTGCCAATCTTCCTCTTTTTGCCTGAGGAAGGTTGTTGCTGAGCTAACATCTGTGTCAATCTTCCTCTATTTTTTGTGGGATGCCACCACATTGTGGCTTGACAAGCAGTGCTAGGTCTGCTCCTGGGATCCAAACCTGGGAACCCCAGGCCACCAAAGCAAGCCCGCGAACTTAACCACTAAACCACTGGGCTGGCTGCCACTGGAGATTTTTATATACTCACGATACAAGTTCTTTGTCAGATCTATGTATTGTGAATATTTTTTCCCCAGCCTATGGTTCACTTTTTCATTTTATTAATGGTGTCTTTCGATGAATGAGAGTTTTCGACTTTGATAAAGTACAGTTTACCATTTTCTTCTTTTATGGTTCATGATCTCTCTTTCCTCTCTAAGAACTCTCTGCCTACGCCAAAGTAATGAGGATATTCTTGTATGTGTTCTTCTAGAAGTTTCATAGTTTTAGCTTTTATGTTAGGTCTATAATCCATCTCGAATTATTTTTTTAATTATTTTATTGGGGTCATATTGGCTTACAACATTGTGTAAATTCCAGGTGTTTATCACTATATTTCAGTTTCTGTATAGACTGCATTGTGTTCATCACCAGCAGTCCATTTTTTATCTGTCACCTACATATGTGCTCCTTTAGCCCACCCCTACCCCCTTCTCCTCTGGTAACCACTAATCTATTCTCCTTATCCATGTATTTATCTTCCATACCTGAGTGAAATCATACAGTATTTGTCTTTCTCTGACTTATTTCACTCAGCATAATACCCTCAAGGTCCATCCATGTTGTCAGAAATGGCACAATTTTGTCTTTTTCCTGGCTGAGTAGTATTCCTGTGTGTGTGTGTGTGTGTGTGTGTGTGTGTGTGTGTGTGCTATCACATCTTCTTTATCCACTGATGGGCACTTGGGTTGCTTCCACATATTGGCTATTGTGAATAATGCTGCGATGAACATAGGGGTTCATATACCCTTTTGAATTATTGATTTCATGTCCTTGGGATAAACACCCAGTAGTGTAATAGTTGGATGATAGGGTATTTCTATTTTTAATTTTTTGCATCTCAAATTGTTTCTGTGTGTGATGTGAGGTGAGGGTCAGGATTCACTTTTCCCCCGTAAGTTTATCAAATTGTTCTAGTACCAATTGATGAAAATACTTTCCTTTCCCTCACTGAATTACCTTGGCACCTCTGTCAAAAACCAATTTACAATATATCAATGGATCTATTTCCAGACTCTATTCTGCTCCATTGATCTATTTACTTATCCTCATACTGAGATCACACTGTCTTAATTACTATAGATTTCTAGCGGCTGTTGGAATCAGGTATTATGAATACTCCAGCTTTGTTCTTTTTCCAGGTTTGTTTTGGCTACTCTCAGTCCTCTGCATTTCCATATAGATTTTTAAATGAACTTGTCATTCTTTACAAAAAACCCCTTGAGATTTTGACTGGGCGCAAGTGACATCTTACTAACACTGAATCTGACAACCTACGACGTGTTTCTTCATCCGTGGTGTTCGTCCCCTTTCATTTAGGTCTTCCTTAATTTCACTCATCAATGTTTCTTAGTCTTCTGTGTAGAGGTCTTATAAATCTTTTGTTAACTTTTTTCTTAAATATTTTATATTTTTTGATGTTATTTGCTAGGAAGATTTTTAAGATAGATTCTGTTACAACAGTCAGAGTCGCCTAAATCTAAAGCTCATTTGAAAAAATACCTTTAGGGGCTGGCCCGGTGGTGCAGTAGTTAAGTTCACGTGCTCTGCTTTGGTGGCCCAGGGTTCACAGGTTTGGATCCCAGGTGCAGACCCACACACCATTCATCAAGCCATGCTATGCAGCATCCCACATGAAACAGAGGAAGACTGGCACAGATGTTAGCTCAGCGACAATCTTCCTCAAGCAAAAAGAGAAAGACTGGCAACAGATGTTAGCTCAGGGCCAATCTTCCTCACCAAAAAAAAAACAAAAAAAAACCCTTTAAGTTCCTAGTTAGATATTATGGGCTTGGGGCACATAGAAGGTTAATACAAAAGAAAATGCAAAGATAATGCCAAAGAGATGTTGTGTAAGGTAGCATGTGTAAAGGTGTTAGTTCACTGTAGAAACAGTAAGAGGGGAGAGTGACTGGAAGAGGGCACAGCGGAGGTTCTGGGATACTGGTAACAGGCAATTTCTTGATCTGGGTCAACAGGCGTGTTCAATTTGAGAAAATTCAACAAAGTATTTTTTATCTGTTCCCTTTTCTGTGTGGATTTTATAATCCAATTGAAAAAGTGAACTAAAATAATGGAAAAAAAAATCCAAGGAGCTAATTCACGCATTGATTGCCAGCCTCAGACTCACGAGAGCGCGGTTCATGTGAGTGATGGGTGTCACCACGCTACTGTCCCCTTGACAGTATGCTGAATTGAACTGCAATTCCTAGCAGGAGATGATAATATTTTAGGTATCATTGAAACACAGCCAAGTGAATGCCTGGTGCAAAGATTCTGGGCTGGAATGCCTAGGAAGAAAAAAGGAATATGGGGAAATATGAGGGAAAAGATAGGTGGGTAAGGTGGAGGGAGACAGAAAGATGAGGACAGAATGTGAGAGGACCATTGATAGAAAGTAGTGTTCCCTGCCAGAATTAACTGAAAAAATATGGAGTACTTATTCTTTTTTCACTTTAGTCCCAGAAGTGAGACAGCATGAAGTGACATTAAGAGCTTCTATACTTATGTTATACAATTGTAAAGCATTATTATGAGCATGCACAGGATACCCTGCGACATTTATTCTAAGCCTGAATCTTATTGAAATCAGAATTAATTGCCACCTTCTTTTGCCGGGAGCCGTGGCTACATCATTTGATCGGCTGTTTGACAGGGTCCAGCCGATTAACGCCGAGGGGTGCAGGGCCGCCCCTTGGTGAAGAATAACCGGCCGGCCCCTCACATAGTTCTGAAACCTGTGCTGCTTCTATTTGCCCTTCATTCCTTTTCCTTTCTTAACCTCCAGTTTTCACTCCTTTGGGTGGCTGCTTGGGAGGCACTACCTCCCAGGAAAATTAAATATAGTAAGAGAATGTGACCACCTGTAGGTAACTTTCAAGATATTTTTCAGTTAATTAACGGAGGAGCACACAGTCCCATTTGAGACAAGCAGAAAGGAATCCTGCCCAGATAAGATGTCGAATTAGGTTTATGGCCTCTATCTGGTTAATGTTTCCTTCTCTCTCCAGTTCTTTGTCTAAATATATATATGCATCGTCCTTCTAAGTTTGCTGGTTAATTGGATGATCAAGAAGTATCTATATATTATTCTTGACCTTCTGCTTTCTGTTAAAATGTTATAGAGGTCTTCTCCTAAAAGCAATAAATAATAAACAATTGATGAGTAGAAGGGCCGAGGGGTGCAGGGATGCCCCTCGGTGAAGAATGGCCGGCCGACACCCCTGATATTTTCTGAATTATATGCATGCTTTCTAGCAAGGTTATGTCTATACTTATTTCTGTTTTTCATTCTTGAAGATATATACTTTAGCTTAGCTTTTCAGCCCTTTACTTTACTAACAAAATGATACTTTCTCTGGCAGTGTGCTTAAGGGACTGTTAGCTCCACAATCTAAAAGACAAAGGAATGCTTTCACCCCCTAAAGGGCACGAAAATGTAAAGATGTTTAACTGCCCGCTGAGAATGCAGATAGCCCTGGGGATAAGATACCCTGGAGTCGCGTTTTGTTCCCACTAACCATCTACACTAATGGCATAAATGATTGAGGGAGGGAGGGATGGCTCCCCCAGGATGTAAACAGACGGACTGCTGTCCTGTCCGGAGGCCTGGACCTTCTCTCTTTGATTTAACTTTACCATGAATTACAACAGATGCCTAGGTACCTATCTCTTTTAGCTTAGAGACAACAAACACTAGTTAGTTGCGGAGAAGACTACCATTAACCTTATGCTCTATAGAATGGAATGCTAATAAACATTCTTGTGCTCGTTTTTTTTTTACTTCCTTATCTCTCTGAGAATATTTGTAGAACCATTTCTATACTAATCCTGAAAAATATATAAACAACACTTGTGCACAGTAAAGTCGGACTTGCTAACACCATCCCAAGTCTCACGTCCTCTTTATTTTCCCCTCATTGCGCCGACGCCGTCCATCCCTCAGGAACCTGGACTCAGCCGGGACAGGACCCCGGGATTCTTTACGCTTCCATATTATTTTGTTCAGTCCTCAAGTATTACCACTCACACACTGTATCGAAATTACTTGATTGTCTCCCTCACTTTACTGTCATCTCCTAGAGGGCAACGACATTGTTTTATTCATCTCCAAATTGCCAAGGCACAGCATACGCTTGAACCTCTGAGTAATTGCTCTAAAAGTATTTGTTGAATTAAACGAATGGGTTTTAGGATGACCGTGCACAGGAATTCTCAATGATTTGTGCACAGAAAATGGGCTCCTATAAAATATAAAGGCTTCAGCTCACAAATCCTTCAGTTGCTTAATGTGAATTTGTTTCATTTGATCATCAAAATCAATTTCTTAACGTGAATTTATCAGTTCATCTGAGCACCATAACAGCCCCGCTGGCAAAGCAGGGCAGTCACCGTTCAAACAGCCATTTTACAAACGAAGAGGCTAAGTTTATAACGTATAAAAACACCCTGTTGGAGCCTTACCAGTAGGAAGTGTCAGAGCCAGATCTGGAATCTAGATGTTTGATTTCTCACACAGGTAATTTCCCTTAAACAACTACATGACATTTGGTAACAAAAAGTCACTCTATAAATTACTGTAGGGAGTTTAGCTCCCAGGCTGGTTCCCCACCGTGGTCACTCGGCTTCTTGACCACCTCATTCTCCCTATTCCCCACCTTCACCTCCCCTGCCCCCACTTCAGGCCCTAAGGTCACAGGGCAGAAAGGCTTCATCACATTGGCATAAGGTTGTATCTGTTTGTAAACTCATTTCCGCATTCCTATATACATCCCTACATGGGCATGCTTCTTGAATACCTCTTTTGAACCAGTTGAAAGTGGTTCTTACAGAAATCTTACTGATTCCCTCATTAATTCATGAGTTCAATACAATCTTTGACATTTATTATGTATTTGTAGAAGAATCATGATTTTACCTTTTCTGAGAATTATTCTTAAATAATAATAGACATTTTAAATAACAGACATTTTCTCAATGACGCATGAGTAAAAGCTTCTTCAGGAGATGATGTCATTTTTGCTGATCTGCAATTTACAATCCAAGTAAAAATTGTGCTCTCTCTGCAAACGCTGCTTCAGACCTAACTAAGAAGTCTAAGGACCTGCCTTTCTGTACCCCAGGGGAGGAAACAAACAACTTCAACTTCAATAAGATGTGAGAGACGAGGTAGACACTGAGAGAAAGCTGAAAAACTCATCCGATTTTCACGTCTGCCCAGGAAACACGGAATATGGAAAGAGTTGTCTCAATCCCTAGATATAAGGAGAGATACAAAGTCTCTCTCCCTCCCCTGCTCTTTTCCCCCCACCCTCTCCCTCACCAAGGAGCTGAGATTTGGAGACTCACATGCCTATCAATTAGCAATTCTGTAGTCTCTCATATTCGAACCACAGCAGGTGAGAAGAGAAAGCTGGGAAAGGAACCACATTCTCACACGCCCACAACACATAAAAATAGACATTGTTCTGGACCCTGCAAGCATCGGTCACCATCATCATCACCAGCTTATCCCAATTTATAGTCACTCACAGAACTTGTGACAAACCTTCCGCTTCCCGCCTGCTGTGTAGATGACGCGCTTTGGGGCAGGTAGTGGTCAAGCGATCTGACTCTCTTCTCCCAGCTCTGCCTCTGGCTCATTACACAATCTTTGGAGTTTTCATGCCTCATCTATAAAAACGAGGTCACGGCTATTGAGCTCATTAAATGAGATAAATCAAACAAGATCCATATACAAAGGTTCTGTGCAAATAACAGCTCTATAAAAGTTAGTTTCAGTTCCTTGACCTGTCTCTCAGTTTCTTCATCTCTAATGGGAACCGTCATGGTCCCTACTTCATTCTAGTGAACTCTGAGTTAGTAAATGTAAGGACAGTTCCTGACTTAGCGCTTAACAAACGTTAGCCATCGATGTTATTAGCATCAGCTCCACAAGGGGGCGTGTCGCATCGTCAGCATCCTTGCCTCTTCCACTGCGCGGGGCACCGCGCACCTAGCCGCAGGCCGGAACCCAAAGCTCGGGACGCGGAGGCGCCCGAGCCTCTCGGCAGCGGAACGCGGCTGCCGGAAGTGGCGAGGGCGGGGTCTCGCTGCCGGGGGACAACGGGCTGCACGCGAAGATGCTGCTGGACTTGTCGGAGGAGCATAAGGAGCACCTGGCGTTCCTGCCGCGAGTGGACAGCGCGGGTCCGGGACGCGGTGGGGCGGGCGGCGCGGGAGGGTGGGGGGCGGCCCGGGCCGCGCGCGGCGCTCACGCCCGGCTCCCGTTGCAGTGGTCGCCGAGTTCGGGCGGATCGCGGTGGAGTTCCTGAGGCGAGGCGCGAACCCCAAGATCTACGAGGGCGCCGCCAGTAAGGGGGCCGCGGCGGACGGCCAGAGGGGCGAGAGGCCGACGTGGCCCGGGGAGCGGCAGCCACCGCACTAGTCTTGGGCCGGAGTCGGGCTCCCGCCGCCGGCGGCCGGCGCTCTCACGAGGCTGCGCCTGCGCAGAAGGGCGCGCGGGCGCGGGCGATGCTCTGTGGGGTCCGCGGCCGGCACTGCTGCTGGCGCCTAGTGGGGAGTGGAGAGGGGCGGCAGGCTGGTGGTAGCCCGGTTTCATTGTGGTGTTTGAGGCCGCGGGATGGTGGGTGATACTTATTCTCGAATGAGAGTCTGAATGACAGGGTAAGCATCGCACAGGCCTCGATTTGCTCGCTGTCCGTCTGTCCCAGGAAAGCTCAGCGTGAGCACTGACACGGTCCAGCATGGGGTGGAGGGGCTGACGTACCTCCTCACGGAGAGCTCGAAGCTGCTGGTAAGGGCTCCTGGGGCCTCTGTGCATCCCCCGGACCTCAGGGAGGTCCAGCGCCCGCTGCATCGTAGTCCCGGCGGGGACCTGCTTAGTTCAGGGAGGCGCGAGTGGTTCCTAACAGATTTAGCGAAGCCGCGCCTAGACGGTGTAAACTAGAGCGTGACCCCGGGTATGGACGCTTCTCGCCAGTATAAATTAGAAGTGCCTCGAATGTGCGTGTTATGACGCCATAGGCTGTAGTGCATATCCTGAGAGGGGGCAGAATTAAATTATTGACCATTTGTTTTTTGCATATTAGGAGAATCTGGCTTGATGGAGAATAGGACAGAAAACTGGGCGTTTTAACAATTCTTTCCCTTTTAAACTTTAATATGGCATTTTTAGATATCAGAAACTCAGATTTTGGAATAGTGGGCAAGGGTTGCCTTTAGCTATAAGGAGCGTTTTTTATTTTACTAAACAGAAAAGAATTAGGGAAGATAATGTTTTAGGTGTATCAAGTATGTTAGCGTTTCCTAGACAAAGATAAGTTTTGATGTTCTTTTAACCTTGGTTCACGCTTAGATATCTGAGCTGGATTTCCAAGACTCTGTCTTCGTTCTGGGATTCTCTGAAGAACTGAACAAACTGTTGCTTCAGCTTTATCTGGATAACAGAAAGGAGATCAGGACCATTCTCAGTGAGTTGGCACCAGACCTTCCCAGTTACCACAGCCTCGAATGGCGACTGGATGTACAGGTAGGACTTTTTTTTTTAGCCTGACAGAATATAAGATTTATTTTAGGTTTATGTCCTCAGGTTTATTGTGTTCTTTACCACCTTAACCAAACTCTGGTGTGAAACTTTAGGGTTTTTTTTTTTTTTTTCCTGAGGAAGATTTGCTCTGAGCTAATATCCGTGCCAATCTTCCTCTATTTTTAGTATGTGAGCTGCCAGCACAGCAGGTCTGCTAACAGAGCAGTGTAGATCTGTGCCCAGGAACCGAACCCACGCTGCTGAAGCGGAGTGTGCCAAACTTAACCACTAGACCACCGGGGCTGGCCCAAAACTTTAGTTTTTTAACATTCATTTTCAGGCCATTTCACAAATAGTTCATTTTCTTATATTTTTTTAGTGGGTTTACATTGGTTTAATTTGCAAGGTTTGTTAGAAATAGGTTATGTTGGAAAAGGAGATGGTTATGCAGATTTTTCAAAGGGTGCTTAGATTTTTAAAAGCTTTTCTGTTTAAATAAAACACACATATAGAAAAGTGCACAGGTCAGTGTACAGCTCAATATGAATTATCAGGTAGTGAAAACACCCATGAAACCGGCGTTTACCCAGACCAGCACCCCAGAAACATCTTCCTTGCCTCCTACTTTTCCTTCCATCCTTTCTAAAGGTAGCCAGCGTCCTGACTTCTAATGCACAGATTACTTTTGCCTGTTCTTTAACTTTCTGTGAATGGAATGATTCAGTAAATATTCTTTTGTCTGGCTTCTTTTACACAACATTATTTTTGTGAGATTCAATTGTGTTTTATTTTGTTTTGTTTTTTTTTGGTGAGGAAGATTCACCCTGAGCTAACATCCATTGCCAATCTTCCTCTTTTTTTTGAGGAAGATTAGCCCTGAGCTAACTGCTGCCAATCCTCTTCTTTTTGCTGAGGAAGACTGGCCCTGAGCTAACATCCATGCCCATCTTTCTCTACTTTATATGTGGGACGCCTACCACAGCATGGCTTGACAAGCAGTGCGTAGGTCTGCACCCGGGATCTGAACTGACAAACCCTGGGCTGCTGAAGTGGAATGTGGAAACTTAACCACTGTACCACCGGCTGGCCCCCAATCTTCCTCTTTTTTTGCTTGAGCAAGATTAGCCCTGAGCTAACATCTGTACCAGTCTTCCTCTGTTTTGTATGTGAGATGTCTCCACAGCATGGCTGATGAGTGGAGTAGGTCCTCGCCCAGGATCCAAACCCGTGAACCCAGGCCGCTGAAGCAGTGTGTGGAACTTTAACCACTCAGCCACGGGGCTGGCCCCAAGATCCAGTTGTTTTGAGAGCCACATAGATAACCAAAAGGGAGTTTTCAGATGATTGCATGTAGCCCTTTATCGAGCAGTGACAGATAAGTTAATAGATATTTATTGTATGTTATACATTTGCTGATTAGGGCTGTGCTAAACGCTTTGGGACATAAAAGGAGTGTAAGACACTGTCTCAGCTGCAAAAATGTTGTTATCCAGTTGGGGATATTAGATGTTCTCAAAATAACCAATAATTAAAGTTAGTTATAAAGTAAGGTTCTAGAGAGGAAAAAAGAAGATGTTTGTATAAATGAAAGTACCACTGAGTATTTAAAAAAAGCTGTCGCTCAGGGAGTTCAGTGTACACTGCATGATCCAGAAAAGCTTCAAAAAGGAGGTGAAATTTCAGAAAGGTGAATGACTAGAGAAAAGCAGGGTAAATATTCTTGACCGAGGAGACAGGGTAGGTTGTAAAGGCCCACGTGGATGCGGGAATGAGCGTATGCATATATGGTATAGCGCACTAGTTCCCAAACTTCACTGCATATTGTAATAACCTGGAGAGCTTGGAAAAATTCTGATGTCTGTGTTCCATTCCCAGAGATTCTGATTTATTGGGATGGGGTTTGGCCTGGGCATCAGGGTTTTTAAAACTCCCCTTTCGCCCAGGTAATTCTAACGTACAATGAAGTTTGTAAACCACTGTTATAGTGGATTCTTCCTGATTTGAATGGTGGTAAGATGGTCCAAATAGGTTATAGAAATGCAGTTAGAGGAGTTTAACAATTGTGATCGAGTGTGATGAGAGCTTGAATGGATATTAACACAAGATACGGTATAAACCAGATTAGAGGCTCCATAAGGCCAGGTGCTGTGTCTCATTCACTGCTCTGTCCCCAGCATGATACCTGGTACATAGTGGGTATTCAGTGCTGAATATAAAAAAGGGGTGGGGGTAAGCAGCTTCCTAAACAAACTATTTATCAAATATTTCCTGTACACCTATCGTGTGCCAGATGGTGTGGCTTCAGCAAAGAACAAGACACAGTTTGCGGTCTTGGCGACATCGCAGCGGGTCCTGTGGGGCTCACGGGGAGGAGGAGGGGATCGCTGCCTTAAGCCTTTGTGTTTACGTCCTCTAATAATAACCAGGTGGAGGTGATGTGGGCATGGTCCAGTTCATGAGGTTCAGCAGTAGTTTACCTTGTACATCTTAACCTTGCTGTTGTGTGGGCATAACTTCTGACTATTGGGGTCCAGTAGCCCTTAGAAGTGCTTTTTTTGGCTTTATTGATTTGCTTTGCGCTTTTCTATTATGAAGACATTGTTAGAAGTTAGAAACTTAAGCAAATAAATGTTCTAATTAATTAATTCTAATTAAGCTCAAGAGAGTTCATTTGCCCAGTGAAATGAGTTTGAGTAGCTGTGTTTCTGCAAAGGCTAAAACAGTTGAAATTGAGGGTGTACTGAATGAATATTGCTGCATGTGCTGAAATGCATTTAAGGGCTAAAAAAGCGGCTCAGAGAACGAATTGATTTCCTGAGCTCATTGGTTGAAATCGTTACAAGGGATTTTAACTGGAGTGGATTCTTATGCTTTATGGGAGGAAGACGTCAGATGAAGACCCACTGAATGGCTGGAAAACTGGGAACATGACTCGGGACCTTTCATTTTTGAGTAACTGATTTATCTCATGGAGACTGGCAGTAAATGGACAGTTACCATCTAATTGTGGTGCAGTTGCTTATGGGAAATAAATTAATCATCATAGTTTAGTTTCTCATAGAAACATTTCTCATACTTCCTCAATTGCCAGCACAACTAATGCCTTTGTTAATAACATCAGTAAATTGAATGCATCTGAGATCGGTATAGGCGGGTTTACCTTTAGGGCTGATCCACAGAAAGTTGCTGTTGTTATTTTTACAGGGAGAAAGAGTATTTCATCCCCATTAAAAAATAAGTCCATATCACAAACTTTGTGGGGTACTTTTGTTTATCCTGTAGTACTGAGCATCACTCAGATTTCTTTCTGAGAAAAAATTGGGCCTGATCATGTCTTACTAGGTGTTTATTAAGCATGTTATATAATCTTTACCTAGAAATTTTAAAGAATAGTATAGATACTTACCTGTAAAGGTTATTAATTTAAATATCGTGTTATCTAAAAATTTGAGGATAGATTGAATGATCTTAAGTCTTTCAACAAAAAGTTCATGGCTTAATTACACACCGAGATACATTTGGTCCCTATGAGTGCAGATATAGAGAAAAAGAAGTATAAACAATGCGTAATTGAACGAGTAAGTAGTATTTTCAGTCATCTTATTTATAGTTTGCCTATCTGTCATATCTATAATTGTAGAGAAATGATCTTAAAGAGATGCTTTACCTTACAAGTACCTGTTTTGTGTTTGGGGACTAGCTCACTCAAAGAAATTGAGCTGTGGTTCCCAAATTATTTTGAGACATTAAATTTCAGCCTTGCATCAGTATTTTGGGTTCTTTTGGAAGCCCGGGTCACCTAGAGTTAATTGAAAGTTATTAGAATATTCTATGTTGTGGTATTACGTTAATCCTGAAATCTCGAGTTTAGATTTTACTCAGAGACTTGTTGGAAGTCTCTTCAATTGGCTTCTTGTCCTTTTGACATGACTCCAGTAGGTTTTGGATAACAGCCTTGCTTTCTTGTATAACAGATGTTTCAGGTTCATCTTGGATAATTCTTGTCCCAGATCTCGAATCAGCTATTACTTCGAGGAGGTCCTGGTTCCTTTTAAGGAAGACTGGTCTTTAGAGGGCTAGTCTGGTGCTAGGATTAAATACCATCACTTCCAATTCGGTCATTGTTTCTAGTGGTTTTATTTTCTTTTTAAAATATGTGAGGGCCAGCCCTGTGGCCGAGTGGTTAAGTTCGTGCACTCCACTTTGGCAGCCCAGGGTTTCGCTGGTTCAGATCCTGGGTGCAGACATGGCACCGCTCATCAAGCCATGCTGAGGCGGCGTCCCACATAGCACAACCAGAGGCACTCACAACTAGAATACACAACTAGGTACCAGGGGGCTTTGGGGAGAAGAAGGAAAAAAAAAGAAGAAGAAGAAGAAGATTGGTGATAGATGTTAGCTCAGGTGCCAATCTTTATAAATATAAGTAAATAAATAAAATAAAATATGTGAATAGTACTTACTTTAAAATTTTGGAATGTATCATACAAACAAAAGGTTATAAATATTCGGTTTAAAGAATAATAATAAAACAAGTACCCATTGCCAAGCTTAAGAAATAGAAAAGCAGTACCCTTGATTCACCGGTGCCCTTCCCCGTTCCTGATCAGCCCCCTCCCAGCCCGCTGGAGGTAATTATCCTGAATTTTCTGTTACTCTTTTCTTTATAGTTTTCTTAACACATTTTTTCACTAAACTATGTATATTTTAAATTTTCATGTATTTTTCTGCAAGTTGCATTTTTGATTTAACACTTTCTTTTTATATTTATCCATGACAATCCATTTTGCTGTAGTTCATTTCTTTTTGCTGCCATATGGGATGTGGCCTCAGCATGGCTTGATGAGCGGTGCCATGTCTGCGCCTAGGATTCAAACCAGCGAAACCCTGGGCCGCCAAAGCAGAGCATGGGAACTTAACCACTCGACCACGGGGCCAGCCCCTATTTGTGTTTTTTCTTTTGTGAAGTGCTTAATTAGGTCTTCTGTACATTTTTCTCTTGGTCTTCTGTTTTTTTCCATATTAAATCAGCAGATCTGGGACTGACCCTGTGGCCGAGTGGTTGAGTTTGAGCGCTCCGCTTTGGCGGCCCAGGGTTGTACCAGTTCGGATCCTGGGTGTGGACATGACACTGCTCATCAAGCCATGCTGAGGCGGCATCCCACATGCCACACCTAGAAGGACCCACAACTAAAAATGTAGAACTATGTACCGGGGGGCTTTGGGGAGAAAAAGGAAACAAATTAAAAAAAGAAAATCAGCACTTCTTCATACATTCTGGATACTAATCTTTTTTTGGTTATATATGTTACAAAAATCTTCTCTCAGTTTGTGGCTTGTTTTTCTACCGTCTTTAGGTATCCTTTGAAGAAAATTTAATAAGTTTAATATAGTTAAATTTATCAACTTTTTCTTTATGGTTTATGCCTTTTAAATCATGTTTAAGAAATCCTTCTATACTGTAAGGTTGCATATATATTCTCATTTTGTTTTTCTTTCCAAAAGTTTTAAAGTTTACTTTTTATTTTGAGGTCTGTGATTCATCTGAAATTTGGGTTTTGTATATGATATAAGGTAATTATAAACATTTTGTACTTAGCATCATTATTAAATAGTTGTTATGTTCTTATTCCATTTAAAATGAAGCTTGCAAGCAGAAGCCTCAGACAACAGATTAAACCATCAGTGACTATAAAACTGCGCCTTAACCAGAATGGAGCTCACACCACCCAGGTTTTGCAGACGGACCCAGCCACCCTGGTCCGTTTGGTGCAGCAGCTGGAACAAGCACTGGAGGAGATGAAAACAAACCACTGTAGGAGAGTCGTGCGCAACGTCAAGTAGTCCCAGGTTTAAGGTTTTGTTCCCTTTGAATCACTTGTGAATTGATGATATACAGCAGTTACTTCTCAAAATTGATTTTTTTAAGTTGATGGTGATGAGTATCCTGTGACAAGGTATTGAGGCCACGATGAAAAGCTAAAGTAAAGTTCCTCTCCCAGGGCTAAATGGTCAGCTTCTTGACAAATTAAGATGTACTTTGTTTTTTAAATGTGTAAATAGGACTGAATCAACTGGAAGTGAATCTATACTGTTCGTATCTTCTGTATATATGAATGACTGTCCTTTTTTTGGTACTTCTTTTGACTGTTTAACTTTATTATTTTCTTTCTTATTGACCAAAATTTGAAAATAAAATTCACAATGTAATACTATTACTATTCAGAATATTTCTCGACAGTTCAATGTTTCTGACCTTTAATAGCACCCCATGATGTTAACAGCCACAGAATAGTTAGAAGAAAATGAGAATTTTTTTAAATGCTGTATTGTTTAGGCTGTTCATACCTTTTTCTTTGCATGCGAAAATTGTAAGTACTTACCATGTCGTTTAAGTTTGAGTTGTCATGGCTGATTAGCTTAAAAGTACTCACATTTGTGTGATCATATATTGCATTTTATTAAGGACTACTTCTTTCCCTAGTACCCAAAACATCTAAGAGACACACTGCTGATTTATAAACGATCGATGCAGGAATAATATACTCATTTTTTAATTACTTGGATGTAGTCACTTTTTATAATTTTGTTTGAATAAAGTATAAAGAGGACAAAGGGAGGCCATGTTTACTACATGCCAAGCAAATATCCTGTCTTCCTTATAAACTTGGTCTTTGTTTTTTTTATTTTTATTTTTTAATTTATTTTTACTTTGTGTGTGTGTGAGGAAGATGGTCCGTGAGCTAACATCTGTGCCAGTCTTCCTCCACTTTGTGTGTGGGACACTGCCACAGCATGGCTTGATGAGCAGTGTGTAGGTCTGCGCCCAGGATCCGAACCTGTGAGCCCCAGGCTGCCAAAGCAGAGCACACAGACTTACCACTATGCCACAGCCCAGCCCCTTTGTTTTGTTTTTCAGGAGGTGACTATAAGCTGTTGGCCTGAAAAACTCAGATGCTCATGTGTCAGGTCAGCCCGATAGAGTGCAGGGACACAGGGAGACTTAGGGAGACAAGGAGCCTTAAGGAGTAGCAGACTCAGGGGGAAAAGTCATGTGAAAAGGTAGAAATGGGGAGTCAGTCTGAAATATGTATCCAGGGCGTTATTCTGAGAGTCTCATCCCTACGGAGCAACCGAGGAAGGCCTTAGAACCCTTGGACTGTAAGCTGTACTCTAGGCTCTGTCAGCACTCTGCCTCCTAAGAGTTAGAGATTTCAGGTCAGAGCGACATCATGTTTCTTCTTTCTCTTAAGAGAGAGCCTAGCAGGGAACAGAGGCCAGTGGAAGAAAAGCATAATTGAAATTGCCACCCGTTGTCCCCCTGCAGGCATCTGGGCCACCCATTTCCCATAGATGTATGTTCTGCAATTGTAAAATAACTATAATATCAGATACTGGCAAACTATAATCAGAAATAATTTTTAATTATAGTGGTAACTTGATTAACAAAGCTTTCATATTAACCTCACAAACAAAAGGGAACTTTGTGTATTATATGAAATAGTAGCATATGTGGTTGAGTTTAAAAGCAACATGCCTGCCAAGCTTATATGTGATAAAGATAGCTCTGTGAGGCTTCTCATTTGTCCACATTTGGTGGAAGACAAGCAGGCCCGGCCCCAGCCCAGATGGAAAGAAGAGCCCCATGTCGTCAAGGGCAGCCTCTCTCTTCCCTCTGTACCCACTGTTCTTACCCTGGTCAGAACAAGACGGCATGTGGTCGTCTTTGTTTGTGTCAAACTCCCCTGGCCTCCTTCCTCTGTACTCCATGTTCTTTTTGATGTTCTGCCTTCTTCACCTTTTCGAGCCTCTTCCTTTTCTTGTTGAAACATTCCATACCCTCTGGATTCCTCTGCCTTGCTTGTTTTGGGCACATGTAATTTTTTGTAGCTTCTCTATGAATCTACTTTCTGCCAATGCAGTCACTGTTCTGCTCTCCCGTATGACCAGGCTTCTTGGCTCTGGGTAATGTGCCTTTCCATCTGTAACTATCTAAATTGTTATTAAAATATTTTGGATTGTGAGTATGCTGATTTTTCAGGATTGGCTGATGCATCTTTAGACTTGTGTCCTATCCTTCATGTCTCGAAGCCTGAGAACAGAGCTGTGAGTAGGAATAACCAGTGTATGCATCTATATATACTTCACTCATTGGAAGTCTCCATTGTTTTTCACAAGATTTCAGTGAACTTGTTGTGTTATTGATGTTTCCAAGGTTAAGTAAATGTAAAGCAGCAAACTGGAAAGGTGATGGGTATACCATAAGAAGAAAATATACCTTCTTTGAAAACTGAAAAATGAGGACCGAACATCAAGGAAAGTTTGAAAAATCGTTAAAAGTGTGTGTAGGCACTGGCCTGGTGGTATAGTGGTTAAGTTCACACTCTCCATTTTGGTGGCCCGGGGTTTGTGGGTTCAGATCCCAGGCACAGAGCTACACACCACTTGTCAGGCTATGCTGAGGTGGCATCCCACATATAAAAATGGAGGAATATTGGCACAGATGTTAGCTTAGGGGCAATCTTCCTCACCAAAAAAAAAAAAAAAAAAAGTGTAAAGGATGCATGTGGGGAGCCCTTAAAATTTATAGCAGTATGTGGCCTTTCAGGTTATAATCCTAGGAGAAGGTTAAGAGGTCAGACTTTGAAGCTGGACAAGGGTTTGGATTTAGGCTCTGTGGCTTTTTATGGGTCCTTGATAAATTCCCAAAGCCTTATTTTCTTCCTCTCTAAGACAGAAATAATAACACCTACCTCTTTGGCTTACAGGGACTAATTGAGACTATGTATATAGAATGTCTAACATAGTACCAGGCTTTAGAAAATACTCTTCTAGACTGAGGATCTCATTATTTTATAGCCTTAAATTATGTCCAGTATACTCTGTTTAAGAAACTGAAAGAGGAGCCAGCCCAGTGGTGCAGTGGTTAAGTTCACACGTTCCACTTTGGTGGCCCAGGGTTCGCCAGTTTGGATCCCAGGTGCAGACCTATGCACCACTTGTCAAGCCATGCTGTGGCAGGCATCCCACATATAAAGTATAGAAAGATGGGCATGGATGTTAGCTCAGGGCCAATCTTCATCAAAAAAAAAAAAAAAGAATGTTACTTGGTTTCTGGATGGTAGAATTATGACGGTTTCTTTTCCTTCTTAATTTCTATAATGAGTTTGAATCTTTCCTAATATTTAAAAAAAAATTTGAGAGCCAGCTCCGGTGGCCTAGTGGTTAAGTTCTGTGTGGTCTGCTTCGGTGGCCTGGGTTCGGTTCCCAGGGAGGGACCCATACCACTCATCTGTCAGTGGCCATGCTGTGGTGGCAGCTCACATACAAAAAGAGGAAGATTGGCAGTGGATGCCAGCTTAGGGCGAGTCTTCCTCAGTAAAAAAATCCCCAAAACTTTGAAGTCTGAAGGAAGAAGAAAAAAGATCAGGGAATATAATACATTTTTGGTAATATTTTCATCCAAAATTTTAATTCTTAGAATGATATACACATAGCTCTCCAGAAAACTCAGCTGTTCAAAACTACTCCGTCCCCAAAGCACTCAGGTGGACAGGCTGAGGGTTTTGCCTCTGGGCTTAGTCTTGAGTCCCTTTCTTCCATCTTTTTTTCCTCCATGCTAGTGAAAGAAGCATGGGAATCTCGAGACTATCTAAGGCAGTTCTTTTTTTCTAGATAATAGCACATCTAAATGGAGAATTGTCTATCTTGTTTTTCATCTCCAAAGGAAAACACGGAAAACTTCTCTGTGGTTTCTCACAGCCCTTACAGTCAGGAAGTTCTGCCGGCTGCTGTTGAAGCCTTCCTGCTATCATTTAGTCACTCTTCTCTGGACTTATTTTTTAAAGTATATATTTGATTAAGTTCCTTCTTAGCTTACCTTCCACATTTTCCATAATCTTAGGTTTCTCTCATCTCTTTTCCTTTCTTTCATGCATGGTGGAAAATATTTTGGTGAAAAGGATTTTGTACTGCGTTGTCTCTGGTTTAAATATGTTCAGTTTTAAAACCGCCATGACTCTTATGTTCAAACTTAAATACTTTCCTTAAAAACAAAACAAGCAAGCCCGACTCCATCATTGATGTGGTTAGTTCAGTGAGCTTTGCAAACGTTGAAAGTGATGTTTTAATTATAAAAGCAGAATAAGCCCATATTTCTCAGCTTTGTAAAACAGTATACCATGGAGATGAGAAAGCAATGCTATACTTTATGGCAAAAAACTATATATGTAACAGTTTGATCACGGAATAGTAATGGCTGTTTGATTACGTTTACATAGTACCATGACTCTCTGCCCAGGAACTCAAAGCAGTTTAGTTATGCTTGATAGCCATGAGTCCATAGTGTTCTAATTAGCATAATGGGGAAATACAGGAAAAGTAATTGTATTTCTTTAATGGGCTTAAAGTAAAAAGGAGCATCGGGAATACAAATGTCTGCATTTTTATAACATGAATTATTAAAATAATTATAGTGTTAATTCTGTTTGTTATCATCAGAAATATTACTAGTTATGTGGCCAGCAGAGTAAGAGGCCACTGTCATTTATTGTGCTTGAGCCTAAATTGACACTTTCTAGTTGCAAAGACTACAATTTTCATTTTCCTCTTTTGCAATTGTCATATCTTCTCTTGCAGAACAGTCTGCCCAACAACCAGCTAAAAAGAAAGGCAACACAGAAAAAAAGGATTTTTGCTCTTTCTCACAAAGCGTATGAGGTCTTTTACCTCTTTAATTCTTAATTTTTCTTTTTTTTTTTTTAAAGATTTTATTTTTTTCCTTTTTCTCCCCAAAGCCCCCCGGTACATAGTTGTATATTCTTCATTGTGGGTCCTTCTAGTTGTGGCATGTGGGACGCTGCCTCAGCGTGGTTTGATGAGCAGTGCCATGTCCTCGCCCAGGATTTGAACCAACGAAACACTGGGCCGCCTGCAGCAGAGTGCGCAAACTTAACCACTCGGCCACGGGGCCAGCCCCTCTTAATTTTTTTTACTCTTACTATAATCCGCCCACTTATGTATGGCATTGTGTTGATAGGAAAAACAAAGCAGATTTTAAAACCTTTTCTGGGCCGGCCCCATGGCCTAATGGGTAAGTTCGGTGAGCCCCACTTCAGTGGCTGGGGTTCAGATCCCAGGCGAGGACCTACACCACTCATCTGTTGGCGGCCATGCAGTGGTAGCGGCTCACATAAAAAAAGAGAAAGATTGGCAACAGATGTTAGTTCAGGGTGAATCTTCCTCGGGGGGAAATAAAACCTCACCTTTTCTAACTTTTTTACTATGGTACTGACTCAGTTTTGTTAAATATTTGTTAAGTGCTTAGAGTGATCCATGTTGTGCGTTGAGCAAAAGATAAAGTCTTAATCTCAGTTTAGAATGCTGTTGGGCCATTCCCTCCTTGAAAATAGTTTAACCCATAAACTCGTGAGGCTGCAGGAAGGAATCTCCTAAGGTGGCTGTTCTGAAGAAGGGAGATTCCTCCAGGCTGCTGTCTATTGATCTGCTTTTCCTTGAAACTCCACCTTCTTCCAGAAGGCAAAACTCTAATATGATTCAATGGCTGGAGCTGTAGAAATGTACAGAGGAAAGGACAGCGCACTACAAAATGCTGAGGAATGCTCGGACGGGGTTAGGATGGAGAAAGTCTCCCTCCTCCTTTGCCGTTGAAGTGGGGTTCCCTGAGGTAACCAGAGGTGTGATGGGAAAGCAGACGGAGTTTTTTTACCTGCATGCCAATGTTGTGATTGTCATAAATCCAAAGAGAAGTGGATGCCTGTGGTTTTGAAGGAATGTGCTTAGTTCACAGAACGAAAAGCCTTCTCAGTTAACTCAGAGACTAAAAACACACAGATTAACATTCAGAGAATGAGGAAAAGCAAATCCAAGGAAGTCTGAGTTTCACTGGGGCAAATGTAGATGATTGGAATATGATTTCCTGGCACGGTCTGCAAACTATGCTTTTATTCCGAATAAAAAGTTCTTACAAAGCTTAAATGAGTTGAAGTGCTGCAACATAACAAAATTGCTTCATTTGCAGCTGAGACTGTTGCACAGCTCACAGACTCAGAACTAAGAAAGACTGCTGGCGATTTTTTTCGGTACCCAAAAAACAAATGAGCAAGTCATAATATGCTTTCCAAAGAGGCGAAAATGATTTGTCTCACAATGTGAGCAATGTAATTAAAACTTTTTTTTTTAAATCTTTAGACGCTTAAGGATGTAATTGTTGGATATTCTTTTCTATGCTTTTTTCTTCCACTCTTTGTTTTTGACTAGACATAAATACCAAATTCCATGCCTTTCTTGGGCCCTTAGAACAATATCTTTTCATGCCAAATCTCTCATTAAGACTCCTCCTTCCCTTAAAAAAATTTATTTTTGAGAAATAATTCACAGAACATAAAATTCACCCTTTTCAAAGTGTACAATTCAGTGGTTTTAGTATGGTCACAAAGTTATGCAACCGTCACCACTATCTGATTACAGAACATTTTCATCCCTCCCAGAAGAAACACACGTCTGTCAGCAGTCACTGCATTTCCCCCTCCCTGCAGCCCCTCGCAACCACTAATCCACTTCCTGTGGATTTGCCTCTTCCGGCCATTTCATGTAAGTAGAATTATACAATATATGGCTTTGTGACTGGCTTCTTTCACGTAGCATAATGTTTTCAAGGTTCACGTTGTAGCATGCATTAGTATTCATACCCTTTTTATGACTGAATAATATTCTATTGTATGGATACTCCCTTGCTTTTTACAGTATTTGGTTGAGTCTTATTCCTGGTCTTACTATGGAATTAATCTGTTGCATTTTATTTTTTAGTGTTTATAGAACCTCTGATAGATTTAGTAATGTGTTTTCTACAATGATGGTTTTCCAGGATTATCTTCCCAGGTACAAGTTAGAAAAGTCTGAGAGCAATTTCTTCTTAGTCAGTTATTAGTAGAGTTACTCTCCAGTGAACTGAGTGTTTTATTTTGAGTCTTATTCCAAAGTTGTAGCAGGGAGGGAGCCGGTCAGCCAAACTGTGGAAGAGACTCTTAGCCGAAGTCAGCTTCAAAGAAGATTAGTATTACATCGTTTTTTAATTTAAAAGATCTCCTACTAAAATGAGGGATGTTCTGGGGGCATTTTGTAGATTTAGAGAAGATAGGAAGGCAACTAAGGAGGACTTGTGTCTCTCCATATTCATTTGAAAGGTAAAACTATTAAAAATTAAACTGTTAAAACTTAAAAATTTGGAAAAGTTG